>NW_027202700.1:0-172457 GCF_024711535.1 Dipodomys merriami
AAGCCAGAAGTTTCCATAATTTTGCTTTTTAAAATTTGTCTTGAATCTGGGCTTTGGTGGCTCATGCCTGTAATCCTAGCTACCCAAAAGTCTAAGATCTGAGGATAGTGTTTCAAAGCCAGACTGGGCAGAAAAGTCTGTGAGACTTTTATCTCCAATATATCTCTTGAAAACTAGAAACGGCACTGTGGCTCAAGTGGTACAGTGCTATCTCTGAGCTGAAGAGCTGAGCGACAGTGCCCAGGCCCAGCATTCAAGCCCCACGACAGACAAAAAAAATTGGCATGGATTTTTATTTTGTTATTTCATGATTTTTTAATGTGAACATACAGAGCGTTTTAAAATTACATGAAGAAAGTAATGAGTACATTTCTGATCAAGCATTATTGCCTCCTCCCTTGTTTTTCCTTTCCATCCCATCCCATCTCCCTTTCTACTCCCCACAAACCGCCCCCCCGCCAAAGTTATAAATTTCGATTTTCTACATATAGTATTGCACATGTCACTGTTGCAATGGGTCCACCTGTGTCCCAATTTGTTTTTCTGTTCCCCTCCCCAAATTATACCAACATCAAATACAGTGAAAAAAAAAAAGGTTAAACCATGGGGGATGGACAGACAAGGCAACAAAGAAATCATCTTGTAAATATGCTAGAAACAATAGCAAGAAAGAAAAACCATTTGAGTCCTTATCTTGGTGTTCATTTCACCTCACATCAACTTGTCTGACAGTTTGTGTTTATCTATGACATATACTAGTTATTGCAAATAAAGGAAAGCATGGAACCTATGTTTCTTTGGGCATGGATTACTTCAGTTAATATAATTTTTTCCATGGCTTTCCATTTCCTAACAAACGGTGCAATGCTATTTTTTCTGATGAAGGTATAGAATTCCTTTGTGTATATATACCATATTTTCTTGATCCATTCATCTACTGAGGGGCATCTGGGTTGATTCCATATCTGAGCTATGGTAAATAATGCTACAATAAACATAGTTTTACTGGTAGATTTAGTGTGGTCCTTTTTGTGATCATTTGGATAAAAGCTCAAAAGTGGGATTGCTGTGTCATAGGGGAACTCTATGTGGAGTCTTTTTGAGGAAGCTCCACACTACTTTCCAACGTGGTTATACAAGATTACAGTCCTACCAACATCCCGTCCAGCTAATGTTATATTACTGTTCTACATTATAGCCATTCTAACTGTGGTAAGGTGGTATTTCAGTGTAGTTTAGATTTGCATTTCTTTTATTGCAAGGGAGGTTGAGCATTTCTTCATGTGTATATTGGCCATCATTCTTTGCTCTTCAGAGAGGTTTCTTTTTAGTCTTTAGCCCACTTATTTATTGGGCAGTTGTTTCTTTGAGGATTTGTTGTTGGGGAATTTAATTTTTTTGAATTCCAGGTATACTTTAGATATAAGACCCCTGTCTGTTGTATGGCTAGTGAAAATATTCTCCCAATCCATGGGCTTTCTATTGATCTGCTACTTTTGTCCTTTGCCATGCAGAAGCTCTGCAATTTCATACAATTACATTTGTCCAACCTTTCTTTGATTTATTGTGTTTCTGGTATCTATTAAGAAAATTTTGGCCTGTGCCAAGGAGACATAGGTTATTTCCTAGTTTGTCCTGCAATGTTTTTAGGGTGTCCGCTTTGACTCCGAGGTCTTTCATCCATTTGGAGTTGATTCTTGTGCAGTGTGATATATATGGATCTAGCTTTAGTTTTCTAAAAGTGATAAACCAATTTTGTCAGCACCATATACTGGAGAGGCTGTCTTTCTTCCATTCTATTTTTTCAGCTCCCGTATCGAAGATTAGGTGGCTATAGGTCTGTTGGTTCATTTCTGGCTTTTCAATTCTATTCCATTAGTCCTGCGGTCTGTTCTTGTGCTAATACCTAGCTGTTTTGATTACTATGGTTTGTAGTAGAATTTGAATTTTGGTATTGATATTCCTGCAGCACTGTTCTTTCTGTTAAGGATGATTTTTGCTATCCGGGGTCTTTTATTGTCCCATATGAATTTTTTGATTGCCTCTTCTATTTTCTTGAGGAATGAGTTTGTAATATTGATAAGTATTGCATTGAATTTTTAGATAGCCTAGGGAAGTATTGTCATTTTCACGATTTTGATTCTTCCAATCCACTAGCATTGGAAGTTTTTCCACTTTGTAAGTGCCGTTTTGATTTCCTTTTTGAGGCTTTTAAAGTTTTCATCATAAAGATCCTTCACTTCTTTGATTAATTCCTAGGTATTTTATTTTTTGTTGGGCTATAATGAATGGAGATGCTTTCCTGATTTCAGCCATGCTTTTCTCATTGTTGGCATACTAACGTTTTGAATCAGCATGAATAATTTGAGATTTGAGTCTGTGGGATTATTTAAATACAACATCATGTCATCTGCAAATAAGGAGACTTTAATATCATCTTCCCTATTTGGATCCCTTTTATGTTTGCATCCTGTCTTATTGCTGTAGCTAGGCATTCTAATACTAAATTGAAGAGAAGTGGACAGAATGGACATTCTTGTCTTGTTCCTCAGTTAAGATGAAATGGTATTATTTTTCCACAATTATGTATAATGATGTCTGTAGGTTTGTCATATACAGGCTTTATTGTATTGAGGAATGCTCCCTGGATTCATAGGTTTTCCAGTGCCTTCATCATAAAGGGGTGTTGGAACTTGTCAAAGGCTTTTTCTGCATCTATTGAGATAACCATGTTCTTATTCTTGCTCTTGTTGATGTGATGAATTATATTAATTGATTTGCAAATATTGAACCAGATTTGCATCCCGGAAATAAATCCTGTAGGATTTTTTGGAGGAATTGTCAAAGGCAATTGGTCAAAATTTTGTTGAGAAGTTTTTCATCAATGTTCATCAAAGAAATGGGTCTATAGTTCTTTCTTTGATGAGTCCCCGCTTGCTTTTGGGATGAGTGTTATGATGGCTTCATAGAATGAATTTGGTAGTGAACTTTCCTTTTCAATTTCATTGAAGAGTTGGAGGAGTATTGGTGTGAGCTCTGCTTTGAAGGCCTTGTAAAGTTCTGCCGTAAATCGATCTGGTCCTGGGCTTTTCTTAGATGGGAGGTCTCTTATTGCTGTTTCTATTGCTATGCTAGATATGGGCATGTTAAGTTGATTTAACTCATCTTGGTTGAGTTTTGGCATGGAAACTCAACGGCATGGAAATGGCTAGGAAAAGGTCCATTTCTGCCAGGTTCTTAAACTTATTAGCATAAATGTTTGAGAAGTATTCCCTTATAATGTTCTGAATCTTGGTTGCTTCTCATTCCCATTCTCATCTCTGAGTTTGTTTATTTGGTATGTTCTCTTGTTTTTGAAACGATTTGCTAAGAGAATGTCAATTTTGTTTTTTTTTTTTTTTTGAAGAACTAACTCTTTGTTTTGTTGATTCTTTTTATGGTGATGTTGGGTTCTAATTCATTTAATTCTGATGTAATTTTAATTATTTCTTTCCATCTACTTGATTGGGGTTTATCTTGCTGCACTTTTTCAAGGAGTTTCAGATGTCTTATTAAATTGTTGGTTTCAGATCTCTCTAATTTGTTGTTGTAGGACCTCAGAGCTATAAACTTGTCTCTGAGTACTGCCTTTGCTGTATCCCAGAGAAGCTAGTAATTTGTGTGCTCATTATTTTTGAATATCTTCCATGACCCACTGGTGATTCAAAAGTTGTTCAGCCTTCATGTTGTACAGGACTTTCTTTGTTGTCTTTTGGTGTTGAGTTCTAATTTGGATGCTGTTTCTTGGCTCTTACTGTGTTCTTGATGGTTTTATATGTGTAGGATAACTTTAATGTCTTTTATAAGGCTGGGTTGGGGGAGATAAACTGTCTTAATTTTTCTTTGGTATGGACAGTTTTTATTTGACCATTGGTTATGAAGGAGAGTTTAGCTGGGTTCGGTGTTCTTGATTGAAAATTCTTTGTCTTTACCACATGGCATCCCCCATTCCAGGCTCTTCTGGCTTTTATCGTCTCTGATGAGAAATCTGGGGTGATTCTAATTGGTTTGTTTTTATAGGTGATTGTTCTTTTCTCCTTGAGAAATTTAAGGATCCTTTCCTTTGTCTGAATTGATCCTGTGCAGATTATAATGTTACTGGAGGGATATCCTCCTCTGGTCTGGTCAATGTGGGGTTCTATATACTTCTTATATCTGAATAAGCCTATCTTTTTGCATGTTTGGAAAGTTATCTGCTAGGATTCTGTTAAATAAATTTCCTACACTATTAACTTCTTTCTCTAGGTGCTCCTCTACACCCATTATCCTCAGATTATGATTTCTGATGGTGTCTTCCAAGTGTTGAATAGATCTATCATATTTCTTGGATTTGTCTTGGATATTTGTATGTTCTTCCACTATAATATCTAGGCTGTCTGTAATCCCCAAGATTCAATCTTCTGCATGGCCTAACCTACTTTCAAGACTTTCTTCTTTGTTTTTTATTTCTTTTTCTTCTAATTGGTCGGCTTGGATGGCTTCAAATTCTTTGTTGGAGCTTTATTTTAGATTTTGAATGAACTTTACTTCCTTAATTTGATGTTCAGTGTTTATTCTCAAATCACTTAGTTGACTGATTATGATTTCCCTGGGCACCCATTCTTTCTGTAGGGCTCCATTCAGCATTCCATTTGTGATCTACCTGAATTGTTTCAGCTGTCTATTTATGGATTCCATGAATGCCTCTATTGATTTTTGTCTATTCTTATCCCACTCTCTGAATCCCAGTATTACACTTAGTTTAGCTTTGTCACATTCACGCCTGCTCACACATTTCCTGTATTTCTCTTTTACTCTTCTCAGCATGCTTATGCAATTCCTGGATTAATCTTTAAGTAGATTCCTAAATTAAATTCCCAAACAATAAATCCTCAAAGAAACAACTGCCCAATAAATAAGTGGGCTAAAGACTTAAAAAGAAACTTCTCTGAAGAAGACAGAAGGATGGCCAATAGACACATGAAGAAATGTTCAACCTCCCTAGCCATAAAAGAAATGCAAATCAAAAAACCACCTCACCCAAGATAGAATGGAAAAAATCAAGAACTCTAATAACAACAGATGCTGGAGGAGATGTGTACAGAAGGGAATCTTACTTCATTGTTGGTGGGAGTGTAAACTTGTTCAACCACTTGGGAAAGTAGTATAGAGGTTCCTCAAAATACTCCACATAGAGCTCCCCTATGATCCAGCAGTCCCACTTTTGGGCATTTACCCAAATGTTGACAAACAAGACCACACTAAAGCTACCAGCACAACTATGTTTATTGCAGCATTATTTACTATAGCTAAGATCTGGAACCAACCCAGATGTCCCTCAGTAGATGAATGGATCAAGAAAATGTGGTATATATACACAATGGAATTCTATGCCTCCATCAGAAAGAATGACATTGCCCCATTTGGTAGGAAATGGAAAGACTTGGAAAAAATTATATTAATTGAAGTAAGCCAAGCCCAAAGAAACATAGGTCCCATGATTTCCCTTATTTGCAATATCTAGTATATGTATAAGTCAAGCACAAAAGTTCAGATAAGGTGATGTTAGGAAAATGAACCTTAAGATATGTATTTTAAATTTTTTCCTTTCATGCATTTGTTTCTAACACAATTATAAGATTATTTCTTTGTAGCTTTGTATGTCCCTCCCCCACATAATAACCCCTGCTTTCACTGTATTTGATGTCGGTAAAATTTGTGGAGGGGAAGGGGAAAAACAAATCGTTTAAATAATGATAAAGGTGGACCTGTTGCAACAATGAGAAGTGCAAGTTATCTTGTCGAAAACGAACCTTACAACTTGGGGAAGGGAGGTTTGGGTGAGGGGGGAGGGAGGATGGGAAGGGATGGGAAGGGTAAAAAAGGAGTAGGCTACAATGCTTGATAAGAAATGTACCCACTATCTTGCCCATGTAATTGTAACTGCTCTGTACAGTATTTTCACACACAAAAAAAATTAAAAGCCTAAAAAAAAATCTTTAAGTAGCTTCCTAATGCTCACCAGATTCCTGTATTAATCTTTGGTTTGACTCTTCTCTCTCCCTAGCATGCTCACACTGAGTCCTTTGCAAGTTTTCAGTCATTTCATTCACCATGTTTACCAGTAGTGTTTTTACAGCTTTTTGGGAATTCCTCTGAATTATTCATCAACCATTCTGTCACCAGATTATCATGAGTGGGAGGTCAGATACCTGGACTTGCCTTTTTGTTGTGCTTTTCGGCTTGTTCTGCCTATTTGGTATGAAGGAAACACCAATTTTGTACTAGAACACTATTTTAAGGCATGCATCAACCAGAGTCCTGTAGTTGCATAATCAAAATGGCTGCAGATACAATCTAGTTCAACAGATACAATCTATTCAACATCAAACAAATATGTATTAATGGGCTACAAACAGCAAAAATGGATTTGGCAAACCAGAAATTATTAGCTTTAGGAAGAAATGGGACAAATAAGACTAGAGGGCTGTGGAGAGGTAAAAGGAGAGTAAATTTAACCAAGCCTAATCTCAAAGAGGGAAATGGATTGGACAGAATGATTGGAGAGAGATTAAAAAATAAACAAGTAAATTGGAAAAACAAAAATTAAATTTAAGAAATGAAACACCTAAAAATTATGTAAGTTTAAAGAAATGATATCGAGAGAAGAACAGGATAGGATGAGAGAATAGAAGGGATAGAAAGGAAACATGAAAATTAAAAAAAATAAATTAGTTATTTGATAATTATGTAGGTATAAAGAGATAATACTGCTCTCAAAGAAGTTAAGCCTAAGAAGTTGTGAATTGAGTAATAAATTTCTGGATTAAGTATGTACACAATGGGTGATAAGGTCTAATAGTTGACGACAGGTATATGTCCAGGGATGAGCAGAACAGAAATTAAGTCATGCAAAAAAAAAGAAAGGGAAAAATTGAGAACAATAAAAAGGACCAAAAGATCAAAAGAGATTAACACACACACACACACACACACACACACACACACACACACACACACACACACACACACACACACATACACCTAAAATAAAAATTATGAGAAAAAAAGATCAAGAGAAAAATAAAAATTATGAGAAAAAAAGATCAACAGAAAACACTTTAAAAAATAAAAGTTAAGGAAAGTTTCAAAAAAGAGTTCCTTGAGTTTGTGTGTGTGTGTGTGTGTGTGTGTGTGTGTGTGTGTGTGTGTGTGTGTGTGTGTGTGTGTGTGGTGAATGGGAAGACCTCTATCTCCCCTGTGTCCATAACCAGTTTCTTGGTGGAGTCTCTCATCCGCTTGTGGTGTTTGGTTTTCCTATGGCTTGACTGATTTCTTAAGTCTGCTTGGGCAGACAGAAACTTCTCTGCGTTAGGCATGATTTTTTGATCCTCCTCCCAGGCTAATTCAGTGGGAGGGAGATCTGTTTTGACTATCACAAAAAAGGGAGATGGCTGTTTCCTCTAGTATGGAGATGCTGTGATGAGGCTAGGTTCTGGGTAGGGTTGAAGCCTTTCAGCAAACAGTAGCTTTTCCCTGAGGAGCTAGCTCCTGAGACACTCACAGAGCCCAGCTTGGATCCTTTCTTGGGGTTTATGTTTGCTGAATTTCAATTGTTTGTCTAGGAGTTTGTCTAGGAGTGCCAGCCTCTGGCTGACATCATAAACCTATTGTGACCTATTGTGTCATCATAAACCTATTGTGACCTCATCACCAACTAATTATACCATCAAAATATTATTATAACTTGATATTGTGATGTCATATTGCCATTGTAATATCACTATCCCATTGGGTTTTTCAAACCTTTTATGACTTTATAACATTTTACAAATCTCGTGGCCTTTGAAACTATTAACTTGTGAACTTGTATACTTATGATGCATAAAACACAAGACAATCCAATGAGGCAAATTGAAGATAACTTTATTTACACTAGAAATGGGCCTGCATTTACCTTGTCATCGGCTGTAAATTCTGTGACATGCCAGCACAACCACCAAATCTCAGACGTGCAATGGGCAGCACCGCATAGTTAATTGGTTTGCAAACCACCAACCCCCCAAATCATCATCTCCACGCTCCAAACATCAATAGGTAAGGCTTTTTCCTTTTCCCTTTCCCCCTCCTTCTTTATAGATCTTTCCTTCATTTCACTTTTTTCCTTCCATCACTCCCTACTTCTCTTTAGGCTTCTCCACTATCCACAGGCCTCCACTTCTCTGGCCTGGTGGCCAATCAGCATCCTTCCCCTCCTGCTCTCCCTCAAATTCCTCTTCTCCCACGTCTTTCCCCTCCTGCTGTCTCAACACTTCTTTCCTTCTAGGTCTTCCCTTGATTTTCTCCAATTCCATTGCTCTGACCATGCAACCTATATATAGGTTGAATCCCCGCATCAATCAAGTGATTCTCCTGCCTAACAGTTTTGAAGCATCACTTCACAAACTGCCTGTTCCCCAATCGCTTTTTCACAGCTTATCATGTGAAGATGACATCCTACCCCCTCCAACAGAATGCCCTGCCCACTTGGGTGGCATGCCCCATGCACTCCAGTGGGCTAGGTCATGGGTTCACATTGATTAGCGTGCCATGCTCATTATTAGGACCATGCTGCTTTATACATCAACCACTGGTTTTCATGTCCAATCAATTCCTTGATTCCTTCTTACCAAATCCTAAAAATTCCATTCTCTCCACCTAATGAAGAGGCTTAAAATGTAAATTTAATAGAAAAAAAAGTAAATTATAGAAACACACTAGTTAGCACTAATCAACACTTAGTAAGTCTTATTCTTAAGGGATCCTCTGTCTCTGAACAGTCCATCTTGCAGCCTTCTCTGTATATTGGTCCACTACCTACTCCACTTGAGACTGATGGATCCAATGCTGTTTTCCTGCTAATTTAATAGCTGACAGTGAAGATAGCACCACCAAATAAAGTCCTTGCCACTTCGGTTCCAATTTAGGACCAAGATGCATTTTTACCCACACCAGCGGTCCAGGCAAGAAAGAGTGGGTGGAGTTTCTTTTTTTGCTTTTTTCAACTCCATTTCTTAGTTTATTTCACTTACCTGGGGTCTAGTTTTTTAATTTATTTCTGAAGTGAGACTTGCTATAGAATAAACTAAATTACTCTCCCCAAAGAAATTTTCCTTCCAACTGGATTTAATTTCTTAATTGATATTTGAAATTTATATTTTCATCCTGTTTATTTTTAAACACATTTTATTATTATTATCTCTAAGTAGTTGTACAAAGAAGTTCCCATTCTACAAAACAGTACACGAATACAAGGTGTCTTAAAACATTGTCACCCATCCCTCGTAACCTTTCCCTTCTCGCATCGTTTTTGTAAAAATTGAGATAGGTGATTACGTATATTTTACATATTTCACAGTATTTTGGAATTGTGATACTTAGTTAAAACCACAAACACATTTTAACCTTGACAAAACACATTATTGTTATCATGGTCTAGAATTTGTTTATTCTATGAGCTTTGACAATCCATATTATTTTTCCCACCTAGGTGATGTTTACACTTTTTTCCTTTTGCTTAATATAGGCTATTCCCTCTTTCCCTCTCATTCCTCCTTTCCCATCACTGTGCTTGGGTTGCTTAGTTATTTTTCTTCTATGTACAGTACAGCTCATGGGTCCTTTTGTTGCCTTTCTGCCGTCTACATAGTCAAGAACATGGAGTCATTAATGGTGATACAACAAAATGAGTGGCTGTCCTTTGTTTCTCGAGTCCTGTTTACTTTGTCATGCCTTCTTGCATTTTGGCTTTAGCATCCACGTATCAGGTAGACACTGTGCCGTTTGTCTCGTTGTTCTTGGCTTACCTCACTCAAATAATTTGGTCTAGTTCTATGCATTTCCCTGCAAATACCATCATTTTGTCCTTTTTAATGAATTCATGGTATTCCGTTGTATGTAGGTCCCACAATTTTTGGATCCGCTTATCACTTATGGCTCATCTGGGTTGTTTCCAAATCTTGGCTATTGTGAACAGTGCTGCAATAATCATAGATTTGTGTGTCTTTGTATACTGGTTCCTGTTGTTCAGAGTAGATGCCTAGGAGTATTACAGACAGTTCATAGGAGAATTCTATATTTAGCTTTCGTAGGTACCTTCAGACTGCTTTCCAAAGTGGTTGTATTAGTATACATTCCCACTAGCAATGCAGTAATGTTTCTTTCTTTGTATCCCTTGAGCATTTGTCATTGGCTGAATTTAGGATGTGGGCCATTCTGACTGCGGTAAGGTGCTATCTCAAAGTTGTTTTTGTTTGCATTTCCTTTACAGCCAGGGATAATGAACATTTCCTCATGGCTTTTTTGCCATTTTATCTCTTCTTCTGAGAAGTCTCTCTTTAGCTCCCTTGACCATTTCAAGATTGGTTTGTTAGGTTTGTGAAGGTTTAATTTCTTGAGTTCACCATATGTAATGGATATTAGACCCTTGTCTGATATATTGCTGGTAAATATTTTTTCCCATTTATTCCCATTTCCTGGTAATCTCTATAATTCCTTTTTTAGGCTTTTATAGTTTTCATGAAATAGACCCTTTACATGTTTGGTTAGGTTAATTCCTAGATACTTTTGGAGGTTATTGCAAATGGAGTTGATTCCTTGATTTCCCTTTCTACTTGTACATTGTTGACATACAGAAAGGCAATTGATGTTTGTGGGTTAATTTTGTATTCTGCTACTTTGCCAAATTGGTTTATAAGCTCTAAGACTTTGGGGATGTAGCTTTAGGGATCGTTGTTTTATAAAAGATTGCCATCTACAAAAAGAGATAGTTGATCTTCTTCCTGTCCTATGTGATCCCTTTAATGTCTTTTTGTTGCCTTATTGCTCTGGCTAAGAATTACAGAACTATATTGAAGAGGAGTGGAGAGAGTGGGAATCCTTGCCTTGTTCTTGTTTTTAGGGGAATTGGTTGTAGTTTTTCCCAATTAATTATAATATTGGTCTTTGATCTGCCATGTAAGGCTTTTATTATCTTATGAAATGTGACTTCTATTCATATTTTTCCAGAGCTTTTTTTTTTCATTTTATTTTATTTTATTTGAGAACATACTGTACAGAGGGGTTACAATTACATGGGCAGGATAATGCTTACATTTCTTACCAAGCATTGCAGCCTCCTCCTTTGTTTACCCTTCACCTCCCTTCCCAGACTCCCCCCTCCCCCCCACCCAATCATACCCCCATCGCCCCCCACACCGACATTGTAAAGCTGGTTTTGACATGACATTTTGTACTTCTCATTGTTGCAACAGGTCCACCTGAATCCTTAAACAACTTGTTTGTCCCCATCTCCTCCACACGTTATACTGACATCAAATATAGTGAAAGCGGGGGTTACACTGTGGGGGAGGGACATACAAAGAAACAAAGAAATAATCTTATAAATGCGTTAGAAACACATGCACGAAAGAAACGAAAACATTAAAATACATATTTAAGGGTTCATTTTCCAAACATCACATTAACTGACCTTTAAGCTTGACTCATACCTAAACTAGATATTGCAAATAAGGGAAACCATGGGACCTATGTTTCTTTGGGCCTGGCTTACTTCACTTAATATAATTTTTCCCAAACCTTTCCATTTCCTAACAAATGGGGAAATGTCATTCTTTCTAATGGAGGCATAGAATTCCATTGTGTATATATACCACATTTTCTTGATCCATTCATCTACTGAGGGACATCTGGGTTGGTTCCAGATCTTAGCTATGGTAAATAATGCTGCAATAAACATAGTTGTGCTGGTAGCTTTAGTGTGGTCTTGTTTGTAAACATTTGGGTAAATGCCCAAAAGTGGGATTGCTGGATCATAGGGGAGATCTATGTGAAGTCTTTTGAGGAACATACATACTGCTTTCCAAAGTGGTTGAACAAGATTACATTCCCACCAACAATGAAGTAAGGTTCCTTTCTGTCCACATCCCCTCCAGCATCTGTTGTTGTTAGAGTTCTTGATTTTTTCCATTCTAACTTGGGTGAGGTGATATCTCAATGTTGTTTTGATTTGCATTTCTTTTACGGCTAGGGATGTTGAACATTTCTTCATGTGTCTATTGGCCATCCTTCTTTCTTCTTCAGAGAAGCTTCTCTTTAAGTCTTTCGCCCACTTATTTATTGGGCAGTTGTTTCTTTGAGGATTTGTTGTCGGGTGGATTAGTTTTTTGAGTTCCAAGTATATTTTAGCTATGAGATCTTTGTCCGTTGTATGGCTAGTAAAGATCTTCTCCCAATCGGTGGGCTTTCTATTGATCTTGCTAGCTATGTCATTTGCCCTGCAGAAGCTCTGCAACTTTATGCAATCCCATTTGTACAACCTTTCTTTGATCTGTTTTGTTTCCGGGTCTCTATTCAGAAAATTTCGGCCTGAGCCAAGGAGACCTAGGGTTTCTCCTATTCCATCCTGTAATGTTTTCAGAGTGTCTGCTTTGAGTTCAAGGTCTTTGATCCATTTGGAGTTGATTCTGGTGCAGGGTGATATATAAGGATCTAGCTTTACTTTTCTACATGTAGTTAACCAATTTTGCCAGCACCATTTACTGAAGAGGCTGTCTTTCTTCCATTCTATTGTTTTAGCTTCCTTATCGAAGATTAGATGGCTATAGGTCTGTATGTTCATTTCTGGGTTTTCAATTCTATTCCATTGGTCCTGAGGTCTGTTCTTATGCCAATACCAAGCTGTTTTCTTTACTATGGCTTTATAGTAGAGTTTGAAATTTGGTATTGATATTCCTCCAGCAGTGTTCTTTCCGTTGAGGAGCGTTTTTGCTATTCGGTGTCTTTTATTGTTCCATAGGAATTTTTGGATTGCCTCTTCTATTTCCTTGCAAAATGAGGGTGGAATTTTGATAGGTATCGCGTTGAATTCGTAGATAGCCTTGGGAAGGATTGCCATTTTCACGATGTTAATCTTGCCAATCCAGGAGCATGGGAGGTTTTGCCATTTTTTAAGTTCTGTTTTGATTTCCTTTTTCAAGATTTTAAAGTTTTCATCGTAGAGGTCCTTCACTTCTTTAGTTAAGTTAATTCCTTGGTATTTTATTTTTTGTGGGGCTATTACAAATGGAGTTGCTTTCCTAATTTCAGCCACACTTTTCTCATTGTTGGCATACAGAAAAGCCATTGATTTTTGGGGGTTAATTTTATAACCTGCTACTTTGCCAAAGTTTTGAATCAGCTTGAGTAATTTGGGAGTGGAGTCTATGGGATTTTTACATACAAGATCATGTCATCTGCAAAGAGGGAGAGTTTTTTTTCTTCTTTCCCTATTTGGATCCCCTTTATGTCTGCATCTTGTCTTATTGCTGTAGCTAGGCATTCTAATACTAGATTGAAGAGAAGTGGAGAGAGTGGGCATCCTTGTCTTGTTCCTGAGTTAAGAGGAAATGGCTTTAGTTTTTCATCATTGAGTATACTGCTGGCTGTGGGTTTGTCATATACGGCCTTTATTTTATTGAGGAATGTTCCATGGATTCCTAATTTTTCCAAAACCTTCATGATAAAGCGGTGTTGGATCTTGTCGAATGCTTTTTCTGCATCTATTGAGATAACCATGTGGTTCTTATTCTTGCTCCTGTTGATGTGATGAATAATATTCATTGATTTGCGTATATTGGACCAGCTTTGCATCCCTGAATTGAATCCTGTTTGATCATGGTGTATAACTTTTTGCATGAATTGTTGAAGTCGATTGGCCAAAATTTTGTTGAGAAGTTTTGCATCAATGTTCATCAAAGTAATGGGTCTATAGTTCTCTTTCTTTGATGAGTCCCTGCCTGGTTTTGGGATGAGGGTTATGATGGCTTCATAGAATGTGTTCGGTTGTGAGCTTTCTCTTTCAATTTCATTGAAGAGTTGGAGGAGAATTGGTGTGAGCTCTGCTTTGAAGGCCTTGTAAAATTCCGCTGTAAACCATCTGGTCCTGGACTTTTCTTAGCTGGGAGGTCTCTTATTGCTGTTTCTATTTCAATGCTTGATATGGGCCTGTAAAGCTGGTTTAACTCATCTTGGTTTAGTTTTCGCATGTTTATATTTGCTAGGAAAAGGTCCATTTCTGTCGAGTTCTCAAACTTATTAGCTTAAAGTTTTGAGAAATATTCCCTTATAATGTTCTGAATCTTGGTTGTTTCCGTGGTGATGTTTCCGTTCTCATCTCTGAGTTTATTAATTTGGGTGTGTTCTCTCCTTTTTCTTATAAGGTTTGATAAGGGTCTGTCAATTTTGTTAAGTTTTTCGAAGAACCAACTCTTTGTTTTGTTGATTCTTTCTATAGTTTTTTTGGATTCTAATTCATTTAATTCTGATTTAATTTTGATTATTTCTTTCCGTCTACTGGATTGGGGTTTATCTTGCTGCTCTTTTTCAAGGAGGTTTAGATGTGTCATTAAATTGTTAGTTTCAGATCTCTCCAATTTGTTGATGTAGGAGCTCAGAGCTATAAACTTGCCTCTGAGAACTGCCTTTGCTGTGTCCCAGAGGAGCTGGTAATTTGTGTGTTTATTTTTGTTGAATAGCATGAACATTTGAATTTCCTTTCTAATCTCTTCCATGACCCACTCATGTTTCAGCAGTGTGTTGTTCAGCCTCCATGTGATACCGGACTTTCTTTGGTGGCTTTTGGTGTTGAGTTCTAATTTCATTCCCTTGTGGTCAGAGAGAATGCAAGGTATAACTTCAATGTTTCTGAATTTAGACAAGTTTGCTTTGTGGCCTAAAATGTGGTCTATTTTAGAAAACATTCCATGTGCTGCTGAGAAGAGCGTGTATTCTGATGCTGCTGGGTGAAATGTTCGGTAAATGTCTGTTCAGTCTAGTTGATCTATGCAGCTGTTTAGATCTGCGTTTGAGTTTTTGCCGAGTTGATCTATCTCGTGGGGAGAGTGGTGTGTTAAAATCCCCAACAATTAATGTCTTTGGATCTATATGGGATTTGAGGGAAAGTAGTGTTTCTTTGATATATTTGGGTGCTCCATTGTTTGGCGAATAGATATTTAGAATTGTAATATCCTCCTGAAGGAGAGATCCTTTAATTAGTATGTAGCGACCTTCTTTATCTCTTCTCACGAATTTTAATTTGAAGTCTATTTTATCTGATATTAGGATTGCAACTCCCGCCTGTTTATGAGGGCCGTTTGCTTGGTAGATTTTGTTCCAGCCTTTAACTTTGAAAATGTGTTTGTTTTTACGGGCAAGATGTGACTCTTGCTGGCAGCAAATAGAAGGGTCATGTTTCTTAATCCAACTAGACAGTCTATGTCGCTTAATTAAAGAGTTCAGTCCGTTAACGTTAAGAGATAGGACTGAGAGGTATTTGGGAGTTCCTGCCATGTTAACCACCTTCTTGGGGGCTGCGCAAACTGGGTTCTTCCTAAGGTTCTTGGGTTCTCAGTTTGGGTGCAGTTTCTTGGCCTTTGTTGCGGTCTTGTTGGTTTTCTATGTGTAGGACATCTTTAATAAACTTTTGTAGGGTTGGTTTGGTGGAGATGTATTGTTTCAATTTTTCTTTGCTATGCAAGGTTTTCATTTGGCCTTCAGTTATGAAGGAGAGTTTAGCTGGTTACAGTATTCTTGGTTGATAGTTGTTTGTTTTTAGGGCATGGCATATGTCATTCCAGGCTCTTCTTGCTTTGATTGTCTCTGCTGAGAAATCTGAGGTGATTCTAATTGGTTTCCCTTTATAGGTGATTACCCTTTTCTCCTTGACAGCTTTAAGGATCTTTTCCTTGGTCTGGGTTGATCCTGTGTGGATTATAATGTGACGGTGGGATGTCCAATTCTGGTCTGGTCTATTTGGGGTTCTAAAAGCTTCTTGTATCTGAATAGGCCTATCTTTTTGTATGTTTGGGAAGTTCTCTGCTAGGATCCTGTTAAACAAATTTCCTAGACCATTAACTTCTGTTTGTAGGTGCTCCTCTACACCCATTATCCTTAGATTGGGCCTTCTGATGGTGTCTTCCAGGTGTTGGATAGACCTATCATAGTTCTTGGACTTGTCTTGGATGGTTGTATGTTCTTTCTCTATAATATCTAGGCTGTATTCAATCCCTGAGATTCGATCTTCTGCATGGTCTAACTTGCTGTCAAGACTCTCTACTTTGTTTTTTATATCTTTTCCTTCTAATTGGTCAGCTTTGATGGCTTCAAGTTCTTTGTTGAAGCTTTGTTTTACGTCTTGTATGAATTTCTTTACTTCCTTAATTTGGTGTTCAGTGTTTGTTCTCAAATCACTTAGTTGATTGGTTATTGTTTCTTTGGACTCCCATTCCTTCTGTTGGGTTCCATTCAGCATTCCCTTTGTGGTCTCCCTGACTTCCTTCAGCTCTTTGTTAATGGATTCCATGAATACTTTTAGTGATCTTTGTGTATTCTCTACCTGGTCTTTCAATTCCTGAATTACTCTTTGATTAGCTTCCTCCCATCTGTGGGATTCCTGCAGTTCTCTTTCTTCCCGTTCGTGGGATTCCTGCAGTTGTCTTTGAGTGTTCTCAGCCTGCTCACGCCATTCCTCCCTTTCTCTTTGAGTATTCTCAAGTTGTTCACGCAAATCCTGTATCAGTTTTTGAGTAGCTTCCTCACGCTTATGATATTCCTGTATAAACTTCTGGGATGCCTCCTCTCTCTCCGTATCATGCTCATACAGAGTCCTTTGTACATTGTCAAACTTCTCATTTATCATGTTTGCTAGTAGTGATTGTAGAGCTATTTGGGAACTCTCCTCTGGATTATTCTTTATCTATTCTAATCCCTGATTATCAAGATTGGGAATTGAGATACCCGAATTTGCCATTTTTCTTGTGTTTTTCTGGCTTACTCTGCCCATTTGAGATGAAGATAGCACCAGTTTTGTGCTAGAACACTATCTTAAGGCAACCATCAACCAAAGTTTGCGTTTGTACAGTCAATAGTCTACAGATACAATCTAGTTCAACAGATACATCTATTCAACATCAAACAACTATATGTTAAAGGACTTCGAACCGCAGAAAAGAATTTGGAAAACCAGAAATTATTAAGATTAGGGAGGGATGTGGGTAAAAAATAGGAATGGATTTGTGTGGGGAGGCACAGGGTGAGTTAACTATGTCCTAATCACAATGCAGGAAATGGGTTGGGTAGGATGCAAGTAGAGAGAGAGAGAAAAAGAAGAGATGGAAAGGGGAATGAAAAGAGACCACAAAAAAAAAACAGAAACGTAAAAGTTAATGTTATTATAGAGATTAAAAGACCGTCTATTTAGAGAGCAATGTGAATATGTTGAGAGAAAGGGAGGGACATAGAGGAGATGTGAAACACTTTAAGGATGGGAAAAGGAGAAGAAAAGATGAGAAGTTCAGTAGAGCTAGACAAAATACAAAAAGATAATTAAGAAAGAAAGAAAAAGAGAAAGAAGACAAGAAAAGAAAGGAAAACGCTCATTCACATATTCCTAAAATAAAAATTATAAGAGGAGAAAAAAAAAGTTACTGGAAAACAATTATTTTTTCAGAAGAGGCAAAAATTAAAGATTAATAAAAGTTTTAGAAGAGAAAAAAATTTATATATGTATATATATATATATATATTTATATTTATATATATATATATATATATGTTAACAAAAAACAAAAAACAAACCACAGAAAAGAAAAGAAGAAGAAAAAAAGTCCTTTGATTTTTTTTTTGGGGGGGGTGATGGGTGGGAAGAATCCTGTATCTCCCTTTTGTCTGTAACCAGTCTCTTGTTGGAGTCTCTGGTCAGCTTGAGGTCCTGTGGCTTGATTGGTTTCTTAAGTCGGTTTGTTGAAAGAGGCAGAAAAGTGCTCTGCTTTACCCAAGATTTTGAGATCCCCCTCCCAGGTTAGTTTTCTGGGAGGGTGATCTGCTTTGAGAATCACAAAAGAGGGGGATGCGGTGATGAGGCTAGGTTCTGGGTTGAGTTGAGGCCTTTCAACAAACAATAGCTTTTCCCTGGGGCTATTTTGTGATAAAGCTCACAGCGCCCAGCCTGGAGCCATTCTCAGGGTTTCTGTTATTGAATTGATTGTGGTGGCTGCTAGAGGGAGGGGCAGCCTCTGGCTCTGGTTACCCAGTGAGGCAACCTACTCCAATGGCTGGCGCCTGAGCTGGGTGACTTTTCCCTGGATGGAGCTGAGTCTGGCAGGTCACTTCACCATTAAGTTCTTGTGACCTGCTAAATGACTCGTTTTATTCCAAGGCCTGAGCTGGAGCTAGCAGCTCCTCCGAGCTTTGTCGGTATCCAAGATGGACATCACTGGTGCTGGGGGGGAGGGGTGGCCTTCCATCCTCTGCTCCCTGAGAAGGAGTGAGGACGTCTGGCTTGTACTCACGCTGAGTCTTGGATCCTGGGTCGTCTCTGGTCTGCAAACATCAGGAAGATGTCCGCTCCTTGTTGGTTCTTGTTGGTGTTGAGTAGAATCCGCTCGTCAGCTGCGTCTAGCTCCTTTGTCCCGGACTCTCTATGTCTCAGGTATGACCCCGCGGTGGTGGTTGCGGCCGCGACCCTGCGGCCGCAGTGGCAGCTGCTGGCAGGCGCTCAGATGTGTCTTCTTGGCTTCCCCTCTCTTGACTAACTCTCTGTCCTGTGATGGCACACTTGGTGTGATTCTCTGGCTTAGGACTGTTCACTGGAACTCTAAAACTGCTTTCTATGCGAGAGCTTGTTCAGATTCCAGCTTCTCCTCCGCCATCTTCCCGGAACTCCTTTTTCATTCTTTTTCAAATTTGACATGTGTGTTGATATCAGAAACATAATGTGACCTCATAACCATTGTATCATCATAAATAAACAGTGACATCAAATTGTCATTATGACACATTCCGCTCATTGTGACATCACCAAACAACAATGGCATCTTACCATGATAAATCACAATGACATTGTTACATCATAGTCATAACAGTGTGAAGGCCTATTCTGTGAATTCATTCTATTTCAGAAACCCATTTTGACCATATAACCAATGTGATATCACAATCTTTTATGACATCATTAATCTGCTATGCCATCACAAAACAGTCCATATAAGTTTTGTGACATACTGCCATTGTCCTATGTTAAGCCTTTGTGAGCTCATAATCTGTTTTCAATCTCATATTTCTGGTATGACATGTGATATCAGAAATCCCCTGTGATATCATACTTTCAGATATCATGAGTATTGTGTCACATTGTGACATCACAATCCTGTTAGAACGGCATCACATTTGTGACAACACATGCCTTTGGAGACATTACTGTCCCTTTTTGAAATCATATATTCATTGCCAATTAATGACAGTTGAGATCTGCCATGCCACTCTGACATTATAAACCCTTTGTGAGATCACATACTTATTGTGACTTCATCAAGAGAATGGCATCAACAACTAATTGTGGTATCAAAGCATTATTTTGACATGATATTGTGGTATTGCCATTGTGATATCACTGTCCATTGTGTTTTTACAAACCTATATGGCCACATCACATTTTAGAAAATTCCTGGCCTTTGTGACTTCAAGCTCTTTCTGTGAACTTGTGTACTTATAACTTCTAAGGCCAAGAGACAAACCAGCAAGTCACATTTAATATAATAAACCAATTTACACTAGAAAGGGGACTGTGATTATCTTATCCTGGACTGGATACCCAGTCCAAGAGCAGCCTTGACCACCAAACCTCAGACCTTCAATGGGCAGCCCCACCCTTGATTAATTGATCTGGAAACCACCAGCCAAAAATTATGATGTCCAAAGCTCCAAACCTTAATGGGCAAGGCTTTTTACTTTTCCATTCCTCCCTCCTTCGCTACAGACTTGTCCTTTCTTCCTGGTCTTTCCCTATTTCCCTTCCACCACTTCCTTCATGCATCTCCAGTCTCCACAGGCCTGCCCTGCTCTGTCCCAGTGACCATTTGCCAACCATCTGCTTTCCCTCAATTTCCTCTCTTCTGAAGTTTTTCCCTTCCTGCTGTCTCACCACTTTCTTCCATCTGGGTAGCCCTCATATTTAAGTACCCTTCCAATGCTCTGAAAATGCAACGTATATATAGGTTGTATCCCTCCTCACTCCAATGTGTCTTCCGCCTAAGAGTTTTCAACCGTCACTTCCCAAACTTCCCAATGTTCAATTATTTCTTGACAGCTCACCATGTGAGGCTTGACACCTCCACCTTTGACGGTATTCCCCAATATCTCCAGTGGGCCAGGCCAAGAATTTACAATGATTATCGGCTCCCACAGATAATTCTGGCCTCACTGGTTATTAAAGTATCCTCATAGTGAATTTGAAGAAATTGAAATTGTATATGTCATTGTTATATTACTTGATGAGACATCACTAACCCATTGTGACCTCATCACAGTGGTGACATCACAAACTCATTGTGATATCACATTGCCATTGTGTCACCATGCTCACATTGTGACATCCCAATCCTATTATGACCTCAGAAGCTTTGAAAGAAAGCATGGCCTTTGTGTCATCCCAGGACCTTTTTGTACACAAATCCTCATTTTGAGCTAATGACAATTGAGATAAGACATGCCATTTTAGCATCTCAAAACCTTTGTGACATCATCACCAGTGTAACATCACATTGTCATTATAACAACATCAGCCCATCGTGACATCATAAAACAACAATGACATCATAGAATCATGACATCGCTTGGTCATTGTGATGTCACAGGTACAATAGAATGTCTATTCTGTGATTTCATTCTATTTCAAATGTGGCAGGTGTGTTGATATCAGAAATAGATTGTGAACACTTAACCATTATGACATCACAATACCTTGATGACACTACATTGTCATAATGATATCACTAACCCACTGTCTCTCCTATCCTCATATATGTTTTGACATGCTGCCAATTCGATCTCTGGCCTCTCTAAGCTCATAAATTGTTTAACTCATAATACTTCAGGTATGACATGTGATATCAGAAATCCACTGTGACATCACACTGCCAGATGTCATGACCACTGAGTCACATTGTGACATCACAAACCTGTTAATACTCATTCCACTTGTGCCAACATATGCCTTTGGATACATTATCCCTTGTGAACTTATATATTTATTGTTAATTAGAGACCTGGCATGAGATTGTAACATCAACACCCCATTGTGAAATCACAAATCTATGTGACCTCATCAGCTGTATGGCATTACCAACTATTTGTGACTTCAAAACAATACTATCTCATGTAATGGTAACATCACTTTGCCAATGGGATATCTCTGTCCCATTGCATTTTCACCAATCTATTATGTCCGCAAAATATTTTACAAAACCCATGGTCTTTCTGACTTCTAGCTCCTTATGTAAAGTTGTGTCTTCATTGTGATCTAGTAGAATGAAATTAGATATGTAATAGTGATATTACAAATTCATTGTGACATCACTATCCAAGTGTGACTTTATCACCACTGTAACATCACAAACCCATTGTGACATCACATTTCCACAGTGATATCACGATCACCTTGTGATATACCAAATCTTTTGTGACCTCTTAGCACCTTTGAAAAAGGACAATTGACATCAGACATGCCATTGTACCATTACAAATGCTTTGTGACATCATCTCCAGAGTGAGATCACATTGTTGTTAGGATAACATTAGCCCATTGTGATATCCCAAAATAACAATGACATCATAGCATTATGATATCACATATTCATTGTGAGGTGCTAGAGACAATGTGATTGCCTATTCTATCTCAAATGTGGCATATAGTTTGATTTCAGAAACCCATTTTGACCACATCACCATTGTGACATTACAATCCCTTTGTGACCTCATATTGACATTGTGATATCATTAATGCAATGTAACATCACAAATCTGTCTTGTCCTCATAAATTTTGTAACAAGCGACTACCTTGACCTGGGCTGGATGCCCAGAGCTAAATGCAGCCTCAAGCATGAACCCTCAGAACTCCACAGAACAGCCCAGCCATTTGTTAACTGGTCTTCAAACAACCAACCCCAAAAATAATGATCTCCAAAGCTCCACATTTCAAAGGACAATGCTTTTTCTTATCTCTTCATCCTCCTTCACTACAGACCTGTCCTACATTTCACGTCTTATTTTTTTTCCTTCCACCATTGCCTTCTTCTCTTCAGGCTGTTCTACTCTTGACATGCCTGCCCTGCCCTATCCAGGTGGCCAGGTGCCATCCTTCAGCTCCTGCTCTCCCTCAATTTCCTCTCCTCCCAGGTCTTTACCTTCCTGCAGTCTCATCCCTTCTTTACTTCCAGGCCTTTCCCCTTTTTCTGTACCCTTCTGTTGCTCTGAACATGCAGCCAATATATAGGCTGTACCCTTCCCCCACTGCAATATGTTTCCTACATAACAGTTTTCAATCATCACTTCCCAAATGTCCATACCCCGTCACTTCTTGACAGCTCACCATGTGGGGCTTGACATCCTATCTCCTTCAACAGCATGTCCTGCCCCTTTCAGCGGAATACACCCCTCTCTCTGGTGGTCCAGACCAACAGGCCATGATGACTATTTGTTACCGTGGATTATACGGGCACTGATGGTTATTACAGTGTCCTCATGGTGAACTAGAGCAATTGAAATTGGACAAATAATTGTGATATTACAAACTCATGACATAACTAACCAATTGTGACCTCATCACCATTGTGACATTACAAACCCATTGTGACATCACATTGATATTTTTAACACCAGAATCACATTGTTACATCCCAAATCTATTATGACCTCTTATACATTTTGAAAAAATACATAGCTTTGTGACATCACATTCCCTTTGTGTACTCAAATCTCCACTGTGAAATATTGACAATTGAGAATCACACATGACATTTTAACATCAAAAACAGTTTATGAGTTTATCAAAATTGTGACATCACATTGTCATTTTGACACCATCTGCTCATTGTAAAATCACAAATCTAAAATGATATGATAGATTTATAACTTCACATTGTCATGTGACATCATAGACACATTATGAATGCGTTTTCTGTTATTTCATTCTATTTAAAATGTGGCCTGTAAGTTGATATCATAAGCAAATCAAGAACTCCTAACCATTGTGACATCAAAATCCCTTTGTACATCACTTTTCCATTGTGATATGTCTAACACACTGTGACATCACAAACCCATCCTGTCATCATAACTTTTGTGACATGCTGCAATTCTAATACCTTTGGCTTTTTTGTCCTCATAATCTGTTGTCGACCTCATTAGATTTTATGTATGACACTTGATATCACAAATTCCCAGTGACATCATGACCATGGTGATATCATACTGCCAGATTTCATAACCATTGTGTCAAATTTTAACATCACAAACCTTTTAGTATTTCAATATATTTGTGACAACACATGCTTTTGGAGAAACCACAGTCCCTTTGTGAACTCCTATACTTATTGTAAGTTAAAGACAATTGAGAACCATCATGTCATTTTGATATGCCCAACACATTGTGACATCACCAATCTTTTGTGACCTCATCACCAATTGTGACAACAACACAATATTTTTACATGATGTAGTGAGTTGACATTGCCATGTTGATATCTGTCTCATTCTGTATTCACAAACCAAATATGACCTCATAACTTTAAAAAAATTCATGTCCATTAGGACTTCAAGATCCTTCTGTGAACTTGTATGCACATTGTGAAATACTAGCAATTGAAATTGGACCTGTGTTTGAGATATTACAAAATCATTATGACATCAAAAACCCATGGTGACCTCATCACAACAGTGTATCATAAAGCTATCATGACCCTTAAGTACCTTTGAAAACACACATGGCATTTGTGACATCACAGTCCCTTTGTATGCCCATATCCTCATTGTGAACACATGATAATGGAATTCATATATGCCATTGTAACATCACCATTTGTGACCCCATCACAAGTGAGACAACAAATATTCATTATGACACCATTATGTCCTTGCAACATCACCAATTTATAATGGCCTCATAGCATTATGACATTATATTATCATTGCAATGTTATAGACACATTGTAAATGCCTATTTTCTTAGTTCATTCTATTTCAAAAGTGGCATGTGGGTTATGAGAAAACCATTATGATCTCATAAATATATGGCATCACAATCACTTTGTGACATCACAGTGCCATGGTGATATCATTAACACACTGTGACATCACAAACCTTCCCTGTCCTCATAAGTCTTGTGACGTGCTGCAATTGTGATGGCTTAGGCCCTTTAAGAGCTCATAATCTGATATGTGATATCAGAAATCCACTGTGACATCATGACAATTGTGACATCATACTGACAGATATCATGCACATTGTGTCACACTGTGACATCATATTACTCCTAGGACTTCATCACATTTGTGGCAACACATGCCTTTGAAGACACCACGGTCTGTTTGTGAACTCATATTCTCTGTGATTTCATGACAAATGAGATACTTTATGCCATTTGGATATCACCAACAAATTGTGACATCATAAACCTACTGTGACCCCTTACCTGTATGGCATCACCAACTAATATTGACATCAAATCCTTTTGTGATGTCATGTGGCATGATGATCATGACATCTGTCAGTGTGATGTCACATGGTCATAATGTTAGTGGATTTCTGGTATCTCATGTCATACATGAAATATGAGGTTGAAAAATTATGAGGGCAAAAAGGTCTAAGATATCACAATGTTAGCATGTCACAAAAGTTATGAGGACAGGAGAGTTTTTTGCTGTCACATTGTGTTCGTGATATCACAATGGTATTTCAATATCACAAAGTGATTATGATGTCAAAATGATTGTGTAAGCACAAACATGTGTTTCTGATATCAACTCTCATGCCACATTTGAAATACAATGAAATCACATAATAGACATTCACAATATCTTTGATGTCACATTGAGAATTGTTGTCATAATGCGATTATGTCATTGAGTTTGGTGATGTCACAATGAGATGATGCTCTCATAATGAAAATGCGATGTCCCACTCTTTAGTATGTCACAAACATTTTTGATGTTATAATGGCATGTCTGATCTCAATTGTCATTGGTTAACAACAAGGATATGGGTACACAAAGGGACTATGATGTTGAAAAAGGCATGTGATTTTTCAAAGGTGCTAAGAGGTCATAATAGATTTGAGATATCACAATGGAATCAGGATGTCACAATGACAATATTGTCACAATGGGTTTGTGATGTCGTGCTATGATGATGTCAAAATGAGTTTGTGATGGCATAACGAGTTTGTAATATCACAATCAAATTTCCAATTTCAATTGCAACTAATTCACAAGGAGGATACTGTAATAATCATCAGGGCCACAATAATCTATAGGGTCCAATAATCAGCCAGGTACCATCTCCTGGCCAGCTGTAGAGGACAAAGTATGCCACGAAAGAAGGTGGGGCATTCTGTGGGAGGGGCTGTTGCATTAATCCCCAAATATTGAGCTGTTAAAAGTGATTGGGCATTGGGCAAATTCTGCTGAGACAATTGAAAACTGTTAGGCAGTTGGAGTGGAAGAGATGCAGAGATTTTTTTTTAATTTAAATTTTATTTTATTTTATTTGAGAACATACTGTACAGAGGGGTTACAATTACATTGGCAGGATAATGCATACATTTCTTACCAAGCATTGCAGCCTCCTCCTTTGTTTACTCTTCACCTCTCTTCCCAGCTTCCCCCCTCCCCCCCACCCAATCATACCCCCTACCCCCCCACACCGACATTGTAAAGCTTGCTTTGACATGACATTTTGTAATTCTCCTTGTTGCAACAGGTCCAACTGAATCCTTAAACGACTTGTTTGTCCCCATCTCCTCCACATGTTATACTGACATCAAATAAAGTGAAAGTGGGGGTTACATTGTGGGGGAGGGACATACAAAGCAACAAAGAAATAAGCTTATAAATGCGTTAGAAACACATGCACGAAAGAAACAAAAACATTAAAATACATATTTAAGGATTCGTTTTCCTAACATCACATTATCTGAACTTTTCCGCTTGACTCATACCTATACTAGATATTGCAAATAAGGGAAACCATGGGACCTATGTTTCATTGGGCCTGGCTTACTTCACTTAATATAATTTTTTCCAAGCCTTTCCATTTCCTAACATATGGGGAAATGTCATTCTTTCTGATGGAGGCATAGAATTCCATTGTGTATATATACCACATTTTCTTGATCCATTCATCTACTGAGGGGCTTCTGGGTTGGTTCCAGATCTTAGCTATGGTAAATAATGCTGCAATAAACATAGTTGTGCTGGTAGCTTTAGTGTGGTCTTGTTTGTATACATTTGGGTAAATGCCCAAAAGTGCGATTGCTGGATCATAGGTGAGATCTATGTGAAGTCTTTTGAGGAACCTACATACTGCTTTCCAAAGTGGTTGAACAAGTTTACATTCCCACCAACAATGAAGTAAGGTTCCTTTCTGTCCACATCCCCTCCAGCATCTGTTGTTGTTAGAGTTCTTGATTTTTCCATTCTAACTTGGGTGAGGTGATATCTCAATGTTGTTTTGATTTGCATTTCTTTTATGGCTAGGGATGTTGAGCATTTCTTCATGTGTCTATTGGCCATCCTTCTTTCTTCTTCAGAGAAGCTTCTCTTTAAGTCTTTCGCCCACTTATTTATTGGGCAGTTGTTTCTTTGAGGATTTGTTGTCGGGTGGTTTAGTTTTTTGAGTTCCAAGTATATTTTAGCTATGAGATCCTTATCCGTTGTATGGCTAGTAAAGATCTTCTCCCAATCGGTGGGCTTTCTATTGATCTTGCTAGCTATGTCATTTGCCCTGCAGAAGCTCTGCAACCTTATGCAATCCCATTTGTCCAACCTTTCTTTGATTTGTTGTGTTTCTGGGTCTCTATTCAGAAAATTTCGGCCTGAGCCAAGGAGACCTAGGGTTTCTCCTATTCCATCCTGTAATGTTTTCAGAATGTCTGCTTTGAGTTCAAGGTCTTTGATCCATTTGGAGTTGATTCTGGTGCAGGGTGATATATAAGGATCTAGCTTTACTTTTCTACATGTAGTTAACCAATTTTGCCAGCACCATTTACTGAAGAGGCTGTCTTTCTTCCATTCTATTGTTTTAGCTTCCTTATCGAAGATTAGATGGCTATAGGTCTGTATGTTCATTTCTGGGTTTTCAATTCTATTCCATTGGTCCTGAGGTCTGTTCTTATGCCAATACCAAGCTGTTTTGATTACTATGGCTTTATAGTAGAGTTTGAAATTTGGTATTGATATTCCTCCAGCAGTGTGCTTTCCGGTGAGAAGTGTTTTTGCTATTCGGGGTCTTTTATTGTTCCATAGGAATTTTTGGATTGCCTCTTGTATTTCCTTGAAGAATGAGGGTGGAATTTTGATAGGTATTGCGTTGAATTTGTAGATAGCCCAGGGAAGTATTGCCATTTTCACGATGTTAATCTTGCCAATCCAAGAGCATGGAAGGTTTTGCCATTTTTTAAGTTCTGTGTTGATTTCCTTTTTCACGATTTTAAAGTTTTCATGCTAGAGGTCCTTCACTTCTTTAGTTAAGTTAATTCCTAGGTATTTTATTTTTTGTGGGGCTATTACAAATGGAGTTGCTTTCCTAATTTCAGCCACACTTTTCTCATTGTTGGCATACAGAAAAGCCATTGATTTTTGGGGGTTAATTTTATAACCTGCTACTTTGCCAAAGTTTTGAATCAGCTTGAGTAATTTGGGAGTGGAGTCTATGGGATTCTTTAAATACAAGATCATGTCATCTGCAAAGAGGGAGAGTTTTATTTCTTCTTTCCCTATTTAGATCCCCTTTATGTCTGCATCTTTTCTTATTGCTCTAGCTAGGCATTCTAATACTAGATTGAAGAGAAGTGGAGAGAGTGGGCATCCTTGTCTTGTTCCTGAGTTAAGAGGAAATGGCTTTAGTTTTTCACCATTGAGTATAATGCTGGCTGTAGGTTTGTCATATACAGCCTTTATAGTATTGAGGAATGTTCCATGGATTCCTAATTTTTCCAAAACCTTCATCAAAAAGGGGTGTTGGATCTTGTTGAATGCTTTTTCTGCGTCTATTGTGATGCAGACCAGAGACGACCCAGGATCCAAGACTCGGCGTGAGTACAAGCCCGACGTCCTCACTCCTTCTCAGGGAGCAGAGGAGGGAAGGCCACTCCTCCCCCCCAGCACAGGTGATCTCCATCTTGGATACCGACAAAGCTCGGAGGAGCTGCCAGCTCCAATCCAGGCCTTGGAATAAAACGAGTCATTTAGCAGGTCATAAGAACTTAACGGCAAAGTAACCTGCCAGACTCGGCTCCATCCAGGGAAAAGTCACCCAGCTCAGGCGCCAGCCATTGGAGTGGCTTCCCTCACTGGGTAACCAGAGCCAGAGGCTGCCCCTTCCTCTAGCAGCCTCAGCAATCAATCCTCAGAATCCCTGAGAATGGCTCCAGGCTGGGCTCTGGGAGATTTTTTTTGCACAAAACAGTCCCAGGAAAAAACTACTGATTGTTGAAAGGCCTCAACTCTACCCAGAACCTAGCATCACCACTGCATCCCCCTCTTTTGTGATTCTCAAAGCAAATCACCCTCCCAGAAAACTATCTTGGGAGGGGAATCTCAAAATCTTGGGTAAAGCAGACCATTTTTCTGCCTCTTCCAACAAACCGACATAAGAAACCAATCAAGCCACAGGACCTAAGCTGACCAGAGACTCCAACAAAAGGCTGGTTACAGACAAAAGGGAGATACAGGATTCTTCCCACCCCTCCCCCCCCAAAAAAAAAATCAAAGGACATTTTTTTTCTTTTTTTTTCTTCTTCTTCTCTTTTTTTTGTTTTTGGTTACCTTATATATATATAAATTTTTTTCTCTTCTGAAACTTTTATTAATCTTTAATTTTTGCCTCTTCTGAAAAAATAATTGATTTCCAGTAACTTTTTTTTTCTCCTCTTATAATTTTTATTTTAGGAATATGTAAATGAGCGTTTTCCTTTCTTTTCTTATCTTCTTTCTCTTTTTCTTTCTTTCATAATTATCTTTTTGTTTTTTGTCTAGCTCTACTGAACTTCTGATCTTTTCTTCTCCCTTTCCGATCCTTAAATTTTTCACATCTCCTCTATGTCCCTCCCTTTCTCACAACATATTCACATTCCTCTCTAAATAGATGGTCTTTTAAACTCTACAATAACATTAATTTTTACGTTTCTATTTCTTTTCTGGTCTCTTTTCATTCCCCTATCCCTCTCTTCTTTTTCTCTCTCTCTCTACTTGCATCCTACCCAACCCATTTCCTGCATTGTGATTAGGACATAGTTAACTCTCCCTGTGCCACCCCACACCAATCTATTCCTATTTTTCACCCACATCTCTCCCTAATCCTAATAATTTCTGGTTTTCCAAATTCTTTTCTGCGGTTCGAAGTCCTTTAACATATAGTTGTTTGATGTTGAATAGATGTATCTGTTGAACTAGATTGTATCTGTAGACTATTGACTGTACAAATGCAAACTTTGGTTGATGGTTGCCTTAAGATAGTGTTCTAGCACCAAACTGGTACTATCTTCATCTCAAATAGGCAGAGTAAGCCGGAAAAACACAAGAAAAATGGCAAATTTGGGTATCTCAATTCCCAATCTTGATAATTAAGGGTCAGTTCAGAAAATGTACAATCCAGAGGAGAGTTCCCAAATAGCTCTACACACACTGGTGGCAAACATGATAAATGAGAAGTTTGACAACTTACAAAGGAATCTCTATGAGCGTGATAGGGAGAGAGAGGAGGCATCCCAGAAGTTTATACAGGAATATCATAAGCGTGAGGAAACTACTCAAAAACTGATACAGGATTTGCGTGAACAACTTGAGAATACTCAAAGAGAAAGGGAGGAATGGCGTGAGCAGGCTGAGAACATTCAAAGAGAACTGCAGGAATCCCACGAACGTGAGGAAGCTAAACAAAGAGTAATACAGCTATTGAGAGACCAGTTAGAGAACACACAACGATCACTAATGTCATCCCTAGAATCCATTAAGAAAGAGCTGAAGGAAGTCAGGGAGACCACAAAGGGAATGCTGAATGGAACCCAACAGAATGAATGGGAGTCCAAAGAAACCATATCCAATCAACTAAGTGATTTGAGGACAAACACTGAACACTAAATTAAGGAAGTAAAGAGATTCATACAAGACCTAAAACAGAGCTTCAACAAAGAACTTGAAGCCATCAAAGCTGACCAATTAGAAGGAAAAGAGATTAAAAACAAAGTAGAGAGTCTTGACAGCAGGTTAGACCATGCAGAAGATAGAATCTCAGGGATTGAAGACAGCCTAGATATTATAGAGAAAGAACATACAACCATCCAAGACAAGTCCAAGAAATATGATAGGTCTATCCAACACCTGGAAGACACCATCAGAAGGCCTAACTTAAGGATAATGGGTGTAGAGGAGCACCTACAAACAGAAGTTAATGGTCTAGGAAATTTGTTTAACAGGATCCTAGCAGAGAACTTCCCAAACATGCAAAAAGATAGGCCTATTCAGATACAAGAAGCCTTTGGAACCCCAAATAGAGCAGACCAGAATAGGACATCCCACCGTCACATTACAATCCACACAGGATCAACTCAGACCAAGGAAAAGGTCCTTAAAGCTGTCAAGGAGAAAAGGGTAATCACCTATAAAGGGAAACCAATTAGAATCACCTCAGATTTCTCAGCAGAGACAATCAAAGCAAGAAGAGCCTGGAATGATGTATGCCATGCCCTAAAAACAAACAACTATCAACCAAGAATACTGTACCCAGCTAAAGTCTCCTTCATAACTGAAGGCCAAATAAAAACCTTCCACAGTAAAGAAAAATTGAAACAATGCATCTCCACCAAACGAGCCGTACAAAAGGTTCTTAAAGATGTCCTACACATAGAAAACCAACAAGACCACAATAAAGGCCAACAAACTGCACCCAAACTGAGAATCCAAGAACCTTAGGAAGAACCCAGTTTGCGCAGCCCCCAAGAAGGTAGATAACATGGCAGGAACTCCCAAATACCTCTCAGTCCTATCTCTTAACGTTAACGGACTGAATTCCATAATTAAGCGACATAGACTGTCTAGTTGGATTAAAAAAAAAGACCCTTCTATCTGCTGCCTGCAGGAGTCACATCTTGCCCGTAAATACAAACACATTTTCAATGTAAAAGGCTGGAACAAAATCTACCAAGCAAACGGCCCTCATAAACAGGCGGAAGATAAAATAGACTTCAAATTAAAATTCGTGAGAAGAGATAAAGAAGGTCGCTACATACTAATTAAAGGATCTCTCCTTCAGGAGGATATTACAATTCTAAATATCTATTCGCCAAACAATGGAGCACCCAAATTTATCAAAGAAACACTACTTTCCCTCAAATCCCATATAGATCCAAAGACATTAATTGTTGGGGATTATAACACAACACTCTCCCCACGAGGCAGATCAACTCGGCAAAAACTCAACAGATAAACCGCAGAACTAAACGGCTGCATAGATCAACTACACTTAACAGACATTTACTGAACATTTCACCCAGCAGCATCAGAATACACGTTCTTCTCAACAGCACATGGAACGTTTTCTAAAATAGAACACATTCTAGGCCACAAAGCAAACTTGTCTACATTCAGAAACATTGAAGTTATACCCTGTATTCTCTCTGACCACAAGGGAATAAAATTAGAACTCAATACCAAAAGCCACCAAAGAAAGTCCGGTATCACATGGAGGCTAAACAACACACTGCTGAATCAAGAGTGGGTCATGGAAGAGATTAGAAAGGAAATTCAAATGTTCATGCTATTCAACAAAAATGAACACACAAATTACCAGCTCATCTGGGACACAGCAAAGGCAGTACTCAGAGGCAAGTTTATAGCTCTGAGCTCCTACATCAAAAAATTGGAGAGATCTGAAACTAGCAATTTAATGACCCATCTAAACCTCCTTGAAAAAGAGCAGCAAGATAAACCCCAATCCAGTAGACGGAAAGAAATAATCAAAATTAAATCAGAATTAAATGAATTAGAATCCAAAAAAACTATAGAAAAAATCAACAAAACAAAGAGTTGGTTCTTTGAAAAACTTAACAAAATTGTCAGACCCTTAGCAAATCTTATCAGAAAAAGAAGAGAACACACCCAAATTAATAAACTCAGAGATGAGAATGGAAACATCATCACGGAAACAACCAAGATTCAGAACATTATAAGGGAATATTTCTCAAAACTTTATGCTAATAAGTTCGACAACTTGACAGAAATGCACCTCTTCCTATCAAATATTGACATGCCAAAACTAAACCAAGATGAGTTAAACTATCTCAACAGGCCCATATCAAGCATTGAAATAGAAACAGCAATAAGAGACCTCCCAGCTAAGAAAAGTCCAGGACCAGATGGATTTACAGCGGAATTTTACAAGGCCTTCAAAGCAGAGCTCACACCAATTCTCCTCCAACTCTTCAATGAAATTGAAAGAGAAAGCTCACTACCGAACACATTCTATGAAGCCATCATAACCCTCATCCTAACACCAGGCAGTGACTCATCAAAGAAAGAGAATTATAGACCCATTTCTTTGATGAACATTGATGCAAATCTTCTCAACAAAATTTTGGCCAATCAACTTCAACAATTCATCCAAAAAATCATACACCATGATCAAACAGGATTCATTTCAGGGATGCAAAGCTGGTTCAGTATACGCAAATAAATTAATATTATTCATCACATCAACAGGAGCAAGAACAAGAACCACATGGTTATCTCAATAGGTGCAGAGATTTTTTACAGGCTACTTGTTCAGAGCAATAGAAGGAACGAGAAAAAGGGAAAAGTCCTGGAAGGAAGGAAGTGGTGTGATAGCAGAAGGGGAAAGACCTGGGAGGAGAGGAAGTTGAGAGGGGGCAGGAGGTGAAGGATGGCAACTGACGACCCAGGCAAAGCAGTTCAGGCGTTTGGAGAGTGGAGAGGCCTAAAGAGAAGAAGGAACTGTTAGAAGGGAAAAATGGAAAAACCTCGAAGGAAGTATAGTTCTGTAGTGAAGGCGAGACAAATGGAAGGGGAAAAAAAGGCTTGACCTTTGATGTTTGGAACTTTGGATATCATAATTTTGGGGGTTGGTGGTTTGGAGAACATTTATTATATGTGTCTCAATGGATTCTCTTCAACTATAGAATTCATAATTTTTAGAGACCTCATCAAGATCATCCATTTGGATGGCATCAGGCCCAGGGAAAAATCCCCATAGGTGAGAGTGTCAACTCTCAGGGTTTTGAGTCTACCTCGAGTTTTTGTCTCCGGAGGTCCAACATGGACAAAAGTCATTTAGACTCCACTAGAGCTGCGTCTGTGCAAGCTTGCCAGCCGGTTTTGGAGGCCCCTTCTGGAGGTCATTTATGGCATCCTTGGAAATCCATCTGGGAACTCCTTGAGAGGTCATGTAGGGTTTCTTTGGGAAGCCATCTGGAACATTATCAAGAGTACATCTGCTAATTCCTTGAGAAGCCATCTGAGATCTACCTTGGAAGTCATTTGGGGCCTTCTCCAGGGGCCATATTGGACTTTATCCAGAGGTCATCTGGTGCTTCCTCAGGAGGCCTCCTGAAACCTCTTCAACAATAGTCATTGGGGCTTCCTTAAGAGGCAATCTAGGACCACCTCCTAAGGTCATCTGGAACTTTTTTGGGAGGTCATCTCAGGTTACCTTGATGAGAAATATATGACCATCTTCGGACATCATGTGGGACTTCCTTGAGAAGCCATATAGGACCATCTCTGGAGGTCATCTGTGCCTTTCTCAAGAGAGTTATCTGGAACCTACTCTGGAGTTTATATGTTGCCTCCTTGAGTGGCCTTCTGGGAGCTACTTGAGAGGTAATCTCAGACTCCTTGAGAGGACATCTGGGACTTCCTTTGGAGGTCATCAGACACTATCTTCGGGAGCCATTTTGAACCTCCATGAGAGGTTATCTCGAGCCTCCTACGGTGGACATATGTGACATCCACCAGAGGTCATCTGCGGCCTTCTAAAGAGGCAATCTGGGACATTCTTTCTGTCATCTGGGACGTCCTGTAGAGGTCAACATTGAGAGGTGTGGGACATGTAAGTTAAGTGTCCGTGACTAGTGGTCTGTGTGTGTATGTTGATAGTTCTAGCTGTGTCCTGCATGCACCTCTGTATACTTTTTAATCAGGATGAGGGAACAAGGCCTAAACTTACCATATCCAAAAAATATTCTCCTCCAGGTTATAGAGTTCCTCAGAGGAAGATTCATTGATGTACTCTCTCTCCTGTTCTTTGCCATCAGCACCCCTAATGTTAAGTCCTCCCATACCAAAAGTGATTACTTGTACCAGCCTGAGGTGGTACAATGTGGTAAGTTACACTTATTACACTTGAGACAGGAGCATGGAGGAGATGGTGGGCAGGCCCCCTTTTTAATATATGTTCCCTATACAACTAGTGACCTGTATAACTGGAAACAGAAAACTGCATCATTTTTAGAGAAAAAAAAAACAGGGGCTCATTACTTCATTAGAGACAGTAATTTTCACACGCAAGCACATCTGGGATGAGTGTCAGCAAATTTTACAGGTGCTTTTCACCTGGTAGAAAAGGGAGTGTATCCTGCTCGGTGATTGAAAGTTGTCCTTGGACCAGACAGTATCCCTACTATTGAACCAGACCATTTGGAGCAAGTCTTTCAATATACTTACCCAAGCAGAGACTAACAGTGATTGAGGTATGGAAGTGCTTACCTATTATTGACAGGTTCGATTGGCAGGGTTTACCACAGTGGCTAGAAAGCCAAGTCATCAATCAAAAGTGAGTGAGATGGTACAGTTCCCCAGTGAGTACCCAAATGCTCTTCTGAAATTTCTCCCAGAAGTCTATAGGACTTATAGGCCGATAGATATTGAAGCCCTGGAGAATCAAAGAGCCCTAAATATGGCCTTTGTTACCCAGTCAGCCCCAGATATTAGAAGAATGCTTCAAAAGTTAGAAGGTTTTGAAAGAAAGGTTTATTCTAAGTTGGAAGTGGTTGCCTAGTAGGTGTTTGATAACAGAGATACCCTGGAAAAAAAAAGACTCTAAGAAGGTGGGTGGAGTTTTGATAGGAGCACCAGAATAGGGATCAAGAAACCCTTGGCAAAGACAGTATAATTCATTTGCAAATGGGAGTAGGGAACCTCTAGGACTAGATCAGTGTCCTTATTGCAAGCAAAATGGACATTGGGAAAAGGAATGACCAAGGAGGAGAAAGATAGAAAATGACAGGTTATGTAATCACATTAACCACCTGGAAAATGTGTTCATATCTCGAGAGTAACATGCAAAGGAGCTTGGGGCTCTGAATTCCAATTGTGTTCAATTTAAAAATCAGCCCTCTGAACTTAAGAAGAAATGAGGCAAAGAAAAATTCACACACTTCTATCTCAAAACACGGGCTTATAAAAGACTGAATCTCCAATATGTGCCAGTCCAAACCCACCAAGAGTTTAAAAGCACTGGACACTGGAGAAAACAGGGAGAATAATTTGACATGAAGAAAAGATTTGAAGATATAAACTTGTGAGAGTCAAAAATGAGAAGAACCTAGAAAGGAACCTAGAAAACACGCAGAATCAAATGAAATTCAAGTTCATTAGCCTGGGTGAGCATGAGGCAAATTTGGGGACCACAGGTCAGATGCTGACAGAAGCACAAGACAGCAATGCTGCCATTCTTGCTAACAACAAGTGAGGACAAGAAGAGATCCTGTTGCTGCATTTAGAAATTGTGGCCATGAAAATGGAGCCAGACCTAATATAAGAATGTATTAGGGTGAAGTACATGTCTATTATAAGCTTTGAAGCGTGTCAACAGAAATTCAAAGCAACAGAGAAAGAAGGAAAAAGTAGCTAGCAGAGAAGACGGGGAAGTGCTGTGTCATAGAAGATGAGGCCAAGAAAAGTGAACAGGAAAATATCAGGCTCAAGAAAGATTGTTACTCTTCAGAAAGAGTTATAGGACCACATGCTCTGATAGACAATGCCAGGCAAAAGGAATGAGCATTAGGAAGAAAAACAGAAGAGCTAAACAAACAGTTGAAAGACCTGTCACAAAAATACACTGAAGTCAAAAACTAGTAAGGGAAACTAATAGAGTAAAAGGCCAAAAAGACTGCTGAGATCTTCACCATAAATGTAATGCAGAAACATCTTGTCCCAATGGAACAGGAAAAGGTGAAAAAAGTACCTCTCAATAGCACCTTTATGAATTTAAGGGAGGAGCTGTAGAGCAAGCAAAGTTCTGAGAAGGAGCAGCAATTGGCCAGTCAAAGGAACTCTCCTGTGACCCTGCGAAAACACTTGCAGGTTAAGGAGCTAATTGAGAAGGAGAGTGGAATCATGAAAGCAAGTTTGAGAGAAAAGGAGAATAATATGGAAGAAGCCTCCAAGGTTCAGAGTACTACACAGAAGTTAAAGACCTAGAGACTGTAAGATACAGGGAAACATCTGAGCTGATCAGGTAGCTTGGGAGACCACTCTAAAACCAGTGTGGTCTCTAGAGTTACTAGTCGTTAAGATTATGGGAAGAAACAAAAACAGTGGTAATATGTGGGCAAATGTTGACACTCGACTTGTGAAAAATGTAAACAGGCTCAAGCTTTCTTTCAGTTTACGGGTAGATATTTGCACCTTGGTAAATTGCTCCAGGCAACTGTTCGAAAACCAGTGGGGCCTCAGGCTGACAATCCTTTGTAATGTGTGTATGTAATTTCAAAACAGGTAAATGCTGAAAAGCTGGAACATATGGAAAGAATTCATATGTGAGGAACCTAAGATGGTGAATTTGCGGAAGTGGACTTCACAGAGGTAAAACCTGGAAAGTATGAGTATTCGTATCGGTTAGTAATAGTGGACAGATTTTCAGGCTGAGCTGAGGCATGTAATAATTTCTTGATTTGCCTTACCCTTATTTGTGGGGTCCAAAGATGGCCCTGCATTCATGGCCCAAGTTCTCAATTATTAACTAACGCTCTAGGAATAAATTGGAAGTTACAATCCATTTATAGCACTCAGAGTTCAAGGCATTTGAAAGAATTTAAATTAGTTAAATTAAATTAAATTAAATACAGAGACTAAATTAAATACAGAGGCTGTCCATGGCTAGATGAGCCTCCTCTACTTTGCTCTCCTTCAAGAAAGATGTAGCCCTTATGTTAAAGGATTTAATCCCTTTGAAATACTTTAGGGTAGACCAACACCTTTGGTTCCTAAATTTGGGAAGGCTATATTAACAGAAATATCTAACTACAATCTGCAGGCTTTGCGACATATTCTTTTATGTACATATCCTTTGGTAACTAAGGCCCACCGTCCACCTAAAAAAACTCCATCGGAAGGGGAGAGGCCAAGATGGTGATGGAACAGCAGGTAAACACCACAGCTTTCTCCAACCAAATACAGTTTGAATTTCAATGCTTGGTTTCTCCAAGTGACCCCCAAAAAAGGAGATTACTCAGAGAGGTACAGTAAGTGAAAAAAAGAAAAGGGAAAAACCTACACAGACAGTATAGTGGAAATAACCTTCAGCCACCCCTTGTTGGTGATGGGGCTCCACGCTGAGCAGCTTAAGTGGTGGAGCTTCTTGCCAGGCCTGGCTCTGGACCCTCGGAGGACCACGTACCCACAAGCATTCCAAGACTCTCAGAAGACTCCCACGAGCTGGTGCCAACCCAGAGAATACAAACAAATCTCAGAAGGCAGAGCTGGCATGAAGAATCCCCTCAACCTCCCTGGCATGGCGCCTCTGCCTGGCTGGTGCAAGCAGCACCACCCAGTCTGGAGCAGCAGCGGCTGTCAGCAGTGGCAAATGACTCTATACTGACAGCGTGGCACCTCTGTCCTGCTGGTGTAAACAGCCTAGCCTAACCTGGAGCAGCAGCAGCAGCAGCAGCTGGCAGTAGTGGTAAAGCACTCAGATTCTGGGCACAATGCTTCTTGGCTCTAGCTCACAGGAACAGCCCAGACCAGCCTGGGGCAGCAGCGGTAGCTGGGGCAGGAATGGTTGCAGTGAACAACTCCAGACCCATGGCGCTTTTTGCCTCTCCATACTGGCCCACATCAGCAGCCCAGCCCACCCTGAGGCAACATCACTGGTTAACACCTAACTCCTAGTGGGGTGGAGGGTCTCTCCATACAGGCTTGCATAAGCAGCGAAGCCCAGCCCATGGTGGCAAAGTTGGTGAACTACCCAAGACATTAGGCAGGGTTTGGTGCTGAACAACCCCAGAAAAAGCCTCATGAACTTTCCTTCCTGGGCTGGCTTTGAACCTGAATACACAGATCTGAGCCTCCTTAGTAGCTATAATTACAGACATTCACACCAGCAGGGTCTAACTCTTGCCAAACCCCTAACTTTTTCTACAATAGATCATTTCTTAGTTAATACAATTTAAGCAAATACAAGAAAATCTACATAATATTCTGTATTCAATCTGACCATAGTGGAATCAAACTAGTTCTCAATAACAAGGCATGAAGTAGGAAAAACTTAAACACATGGAAATTAAACAGCACTCAGTTGAACAATACATGGGTTACAGAATAAAGAAGAAATTAAAAAGTTCCTACAATTCCGTGAACATGAAGAAACATCACAAAGAAACCTATGGGACTCAGCAAAAGCAGTCCTGAGTGGCAAATTTATTGTTCTCAGAGCACATATCAAGAAAACAGAGACCAAGTAAACAATCTTATGAAGCAACCAAAACTGCTAGAGAAACAAGAAAAAATTGAACCTAAAGTTGCTCGGCAGAAAGAGATAATCAAAATAAGAGCTGAAATCAATGAGATAGAGACTGAGAAAATTATAAATAAAATTAATTTTAAAAAGCTGTTTTTAAGAAAAAAAATCAATAAACCTGACGGACCACTGGCCAGAGTAATGAAGAAAATAAGAGAGGAGACCCATGTCAGTAATATCAGAGATACCACAGGGAAAATTACAACAAACATCCAAGACATTCAAACAATCATAAAGAAATAATTCCAAACTCTACTCACAAAGGAAGGAAAACCTAACAGAGATGGATGAATTTCTACAGAAGTAGAAATTGCTATCCCCCTTTCCTTTTCAGCCATGCTTCTCCACCATGTATGATGGGGGCAGCAGTTCAGTAAATAAACGTCTTTTCCTAACTTAATAGTGTGTGGCATTCTCTTCATAGGCTACCGAACGAAACCTACCTTTTAAATATATCTTACATATGGGGCCATGACTTGGATAGGGTTTTTGATTTGGAAATGTTAGAATTTCCTAACCACCCTTTTCTGCGAACCAAACTGCCTTGAGACACCACGCGAGACTTTTCACCGATACTATTGCTGGCCGTCACATCTATGTCCACATCACTTCTCTACTCTGGTGAGTGAAACTACTCTCTATGCCTCTATGTTGCTCAATCCCTGTTCAGATGTGGCACCACACCAGAGAGCTCCTATGGCCTTTAGCCAAAAGGCTGGTCACCTCTGAAGCCGAGGTTACTTTGTTTTGGGGGCATGGCCATTAATCTCTAGTGGGCTATGGGAGAAGTCGGGATGCTGCTTCTGCCTCATCATATCTCCTTCACTCACCAGACTGACTATCCTACACATTTAATGGGGTGTTGGGAGTCATGCCTGAGCTGTGAAACCCCTCTGAAATGCCTCTTGTGCTCCCTGGGTAGCAGAGCACCTAATATTTTGATGTTGTCAGATTTAGACAATTTTTGCCTCTGCAATGGTACATGGTCAGAAGTCTCCTTACTATCAGGCTATCTTTGCTCTCTGCTATTCATGTCCAACTTTGTATATCTGTCCCTTTCTTTTCTACAATTATTTGTAATGTGCCCTGAAGAGTGTGACATGGGCTTGGTTCAAGGAATGCCCTCTTGATTCCCTCTAAAAGGCTAGCCAAACTAGGCTTGATTTTTTGTTCAGGCTTTCTTTGCATTTTTTTAGAAATATGCCATCTTGAGTTCGCCATCTTGGCCAAATGGTGGGTTAAGCATTTGGCCCCCTCCAATCCTGACCCTTCCACCAAGCTTGCTTCTCCTCCATCCATCCATTCAAATGTGTCCTGCTAAAAAGTTGCTCTTTTCACAGACCCTGGTAACTGAGGCCCAACCATTTGATGTGCTTTGTTAGCAAAGATGGCTAAACATTGTTCTCAAAAATTTTAGGTTTTGAGTTTTACCTTTTTGGTTTTGTGTTGTGTAATCTAGAACTGACTACATGACTCTTTTTTTGTGGGAAGGGTCCCGTTGTGGGGCCTGAACTCTGGGCCTAAGCACTGTCCCTCAACTCTTGAGCTCAAGGCTAGTGCTCTACCACTTGAGCCACAGGGCCATTTCTGGCTTTTTTCTTTTTGCTTAGGTGGTGCTGAGGAATTAAACCCAGGGCCTCATGCATGCAAAGCAATCATATTAGTATATGTGCGCTAAGATTCTCCCATCTAACAATTTTGTCATTGCAGAATATTTGTTGGTCAGTTCTTGATAAGGACCAGGTAAACTCTACTTATTCTATTTGATCTCCCTGTTGCTATAATGGGAAATAACAAAGGTCTTTTATGGCAAAGATTGCAATTCAAAGCCAGCCTGGGCTGAAAAATCTCTAAGAATCCATTTTGCAATTAAACTGCAAAGAGCAAGTTTGGAAGCATGGCTCGAGCCTCTTATCTCTAACCAGAAAACACTGCAAGTGTTTCTATAACTCAAAATGGTAGAGTGCTAGCCTTCAGCAGAAGTGCTCAGGGACTGTGCTCAGGCCTTGAGTTCAAGCCTCCTTGAATACCAACTAGGACAAACCATCCCAGCACCTAGACTCAGGGAACATGAAGAGGAGTAAGAGGAGATGATATCACATCAGCCATTTTGTGCCTCCCCTTTCAAGACAAACCAGAGCCAGGAGGTCAAGAGAAGAAAGAAGAATGCCATCTTATGTCCATATCAATCTACCTTTCAACTGGATAGGAATTTATCTTCTTGCCTTTGTCACTTGTCTTCTTCTCTACTTAGTCGCTGGATGTCAGAAGTAGCTAGGGAAATTTCTACCAACATTTCCAAACCCAAGTCTTTCCTTTTGCCGTTTATTTTCTCTCTAGTATTTTTTTCAGTCCCTCAATGCCTCATGAGACGTAGCCATACTTCGTCCAAGAGACTTGCCTCCTCCAGACTTCATCTAAGGACTCATTGCCCAAGTGACAGCTGTTGCCTGCTGCCTTCTCCCAGAGGGGATCACATCTCAGCCTTTTACACCTACTGTTGACACCCCTTGCAAAGAGGAAGTAGCTGGAGAGAATCTTCGACCTTTTTCATAATTATCAATAGGCTGGAATGTAAGGTTTGAACAGGGACACCTCCACACTTCTTGGCTACGTTTCCACCCAATATCTGTTACATAGGTAACTGGCAGACCCAGAAGCAGTTCCCTTCCCCTCCTGCTAGGTCACATCCTGGGCCACCTCTGGTCACCAGAGTCCCATCTGTCCTTAGGAGTGTCCCAGCCCCTGAAGTCACATTCAAAACCAGTGTGGCCACACATTTTCCCCACCTGGCCACATCTCTTCCTGTCCCTGGCCTAGATAAGTTCTGGCCCAGACATGAGTCACCCCCCTTACTTTTCAGCCATGTGTCTCCACCATGTATGGTGTGGGCAGCAGTTCAGTAAAGTAATTTGTTTTCTTGCCTGAGAAACAAAGAAATACAAATTACCTAAACAGAACTAAGAAGAAATAAATCAATTAAACATTTCTATTACATAAAATTACATAGTAGAAATAATCAGAAATCTTCCAACAAGAAAAGCCAAGGATCTGATGGATTCACTACAGAATTGTCAAAGGCCTTTAAAGAGGAACTAATACCCACAACCCTCAAGCTCCACAGAGAAATAGAAACAGAGGGAGTAATCCCAAACTCATTCTAAGAAGCCAATATCAGATTCATCCCCAAACAAGGAAAGGCCCAACAAAATAAGAACTACAAAAAAACCTCTTTTATTAAGACAGATGCTAAATAAAATTTTGGCCAACAGAATCCAGAAATATATCAAAAAATCATACATTATGACCAAGTAGGCTTCATCCCAGAGATGCAGGGATGGTTTAACATATGTAAGTCAATAAATGTAATCCCTCCCATCAACAGATCCAAGGTCAAGAACCACATGATTATCTCCATTGATGCAGAAAATTCTTTGATAAAATTCAGCACTCATTCATGTTAAAAGCTCTGGAAAAGGAGAAGTTCCGGGAAGATGGCAGAGGAGAAGCTGGAATCTGAACAAGCTCTCGCATAGAAAGCAGTTTTAGAGTTCCAGTGAACAGTCCTAAGCCAGAGAATCACACCAAGTGTGCCATCAGAGGACAGAGAGTTAGTCAAGAAAGGGAAGCCAAGGAGACACATCTGAACGCCTGCCAGCTGCTGCCGCTGCGGCCGCAGGGTCGCGGCCACGACCACCACCGCGGGGTCATACCTGAGACATAGAGTCCGGGACAAAGGAGCTAGACGCAGCTGACGAGCGGATTCTACTCAACACCAACAAGAACTGACAAGGAGCGGACATCTTCATCCTGCAGTTTGCAGACCAGAGACGACCCAGGATCCAAGACTCGGCATGAGTACAAGCCCGAAGTCCTCATTCCTTCTCAGAGAGCAGAGGAGGGAAGGCCACCCCTCCCCCCCGGCACCGGTGATCTCCATCTTGGATACCGACAAAGCTCGGAGGAGCTGCTAGCTCCAGCTCAGGCCTTGGAATAAAACGAGTCATTTAGCAGGTCACAAGAACTTAATGGTGAAGTGACCTGCCAGACTCAGCTCCATCCAGGGAAAAGTCACCCAGCTCAGGCGCCAGCCATTGGAGTAGGTTGCCTCACTGGGTAACCAGAGCCAGAGGCTGCCCCTCCTTCTAGCAGCCACCACAATCAATTGAATAACAGAAACCCTGAGAATGGCTCCAGGCTGGGCGCTGTGAGCTTTATCACAAAATAGCCCCAGGGAAAAGCTATTGTTTGTTGAAAGGCCTCAACTCTACCCAGAACCTAGCCTCATCACTGCATCCTCCTCTTTTGTGATTCTCAAAGCAGATCACCCTCCCAGAAACCTAACCTGGAGGGGGATCTCAAAATCTTGGGTAAAGCAGAGCATTTTTCTGCCTCTTCCAACAAACCGACTTAAGAAACTAATCAAGCCACAGGACCTCAAGCTGACCAGAGACTCCAACAAGAGACTGTTTACTGACAAAAGGGAGATAAAGGTTTCTTCCCACTCCTCCCCCCCCCAAAAAAAATATCAAAAGACTTTTTTTCTTTTTTTCTTTTTTTTTTTCTTCTTTTCTTTTTGTTTGTTTTTTGTTTTTTTGTTACCTTATATATATATATATATATATATATATATAAATTTTTTTCTCTTCTAAACTTTTATTAATCTTTAATTTTTGTGTCTTCTGAAAAAAATAATTGTTTTCCAGTAACATTTTTTTCTCCTCTTATAATTTTTATTTTAGGAATATGTGAATGAGCGTTTTCCTTTCTTTTCTTGTCTTCTTTCTCTTTTTCTTTCTTTCTTAATTATCTTTTTGTTTTTTGTCTAGCTCTACAGAACTTCTGATATTTTCTACTCCCTTATCCATCCTTAAAGTGATTCACATCTCCTCTATGTCCCTCCCTTTCTCTCAACATATTCACATTCCTCTCTAAATAGACGGTCTTTTAATCTCTATAATAACATTAACGTTTCTATTTTTTTTTGTGGTCTCTTTTCATTCCCCTTTCCGTCTCTTCTTTTTCTCTCTCTCTCTACTTGCATCCTACCCAACCCATTTCCTGCATTGTGATTAGGACATAGTTAACTCTCCCTGTGCCTCCCCACACCAATCTATTCCTATTTTTTACCCACATCTCTCCCTAATCCTAATAATTTCTGGTTTTCCAAATTCTTTTCTGCGGTTCGAAGTCCTTTAACATATAGTTGTTTGATGTTGAATAGATGTATCTGTTGAACTAGATTGTATCTGTAGACTATTGACTGTACAAACGCAAACTTTGGTTGATGGTTGCCTTAAGATAGTGTTCTAGCACAAAACTGGTGCTATCTTCATCTCAAATGGGCAGAGTAAGCCGGAAAAACACAAGAAAAATGGCAAATTCGGGTATCTCAATTCCCAATCTTGATAATCAGGGATTAGAACAGATAAAGAATAATCCAGAGGAGAGTTCCCAAATAGCTCTACAATCACTACTAGCAAACATGATAAATGAGAAGTTTGACAATGTACAAAGGACTCTGTATGAGCGTGATAGGGAGAGAGAGGAGGCATCCCAGAAGTTTATACAGGAATATCATAAGCGTGAGGAAGCTACTCAAAAACTGATACATGATTTGCATGAACAACTTGAGAATACTCAAAGAGAAAGGGAGGAATGGCGTGAGCAGGCTGAGAACACTCAAAGACAACTGCAGGAATCCCACGAACGGGAAGAAAGAGAACTGCAGGAATCCCACAGACGGGAGGAAGCTAATCAAAGAGTAATTCAGGAATTGAGAGACCAGGTAGAGAATACACAAAGATCACTAAAGGCATTCAGGAATCCATTAACAAAGAGGTGAAGGAAGTCAGGGAGACCACAAAGGGAATGCTGAATGGAACCCAACAGAAGGAATGGGAGTCCAAAGAAACCATAACCAATCAACTAAGTGATTTGAGAACAAACACTGAACACCAAATTAAGGAAGTAAAGAAATTCATACAAGACCTAAAACAAAGCTTCAACAAAGAACTTAAAGCCATCAAAGCTGACCAATTAGAAGGAAAAGATATAAAAAACAAAGTAGAGAGTCTTGACAACAGGTTAGACCATGTAGAAGATCAAATCTCAGGGATTGAAGACAGCCTAGATATTATAGAGAAAGAACATACAACCATCCAAGACAAGTCCAAGAAATATGATAGGTCTATCCAACACCTGGAAGACACCATCAGAAGGCCCAATCTAAGGATAATGGGTGTAGAGGAGCACCTACAAACAGAAGTTAATGGTCTAGGAAATTTGTTTAACAGGATCCTAGCAGAGAACTTCCCAAACATACAAAAAGATAGGCCTATTCAGATACAAGAAGCTTTTAGAACCCCAAATAGACCAGACCAGAATAGGACATCCCACCGTTACATTATAATCCACACAGGATCTACCCAGACCAAGGAAAAGTTCCTTAAAGCTGTCAAGGAGAAAAGGTTAATCACCTATAAAGGGAAACCAATTAGAATCACCTCAGATTTCTCAGCAGAGACAATCAAAGCAAGAAGAGCCTGGAATGACATATGCCATGACCTAAAAACAAACAACTATCAACCAAGAATACTGTACCCAGCTAAACTCTCTTTCATAACTGAAGGCCAAATAAAAACTTTCCATAGCAAAGAAAAATTGAAACAATACATCTCCACCAAACCAGCCATACAAAAGTTTCTTAAAGGTGTCCTACACATAGAAAACCAACAAGACTGCAACAAAGGCCAAGAAACTGCACCCAAACTGAGAATCCAAGAACCTTAGGAAGAACCCAGTTTTCGCAGCCCCCAAGAAGGTGGTTAACATGGCAGGAACTCCCAAATACCTCTCAGTCCTATCTCTTAACGTTAACGGATTGAACTCTTTAATTAAGCGACATAGACTGTCTAGTTGGATTAAGAAACAAGACCCTTCTATCTGCTGCCTGCAGGAGTCACATCTTGCCCGTAAATACAAACACATTTTCAATGTAAAAGGCTGGAACAAAATCTACCAAGCAAACGGCCCTCATAAACAGGCGGGGGTTGCAATCCTAATATCAGATAAAATAGACTTCAAATTAAAATTCGTGAGAAGAGATAAAGAAGGTCGCTACATACTAATTAAAGGATCTCTCCTTCAGGAGGATATTACAATTCTAAATATCTATTCGCCAAACAATGGAGCACCCAAATATATCAAAGAAACACTACTTTCCCTCAAATCCCATATAGATCCAAAGACATTAATTGTTGGGGATTTTAACACACCACTCTCCCCACTAGATAGATCAACTCGGCAAAAACTCAACCACAGATCTAAACAGCTGCATAGATCAACTAGACTGAACAGACTTTTACCGAACATTTCACCCAGCAGCATCAGAATACACGCTCTTCTCAGCAGCACATGGAACGTTTTCTAAAATAGACCACATTTTAGGCCACAAAGCAAACTTGTCTAAATTCAGAAACATTGAAGTTATACCTTGCATTCTCTCTGACCACAAGGGAATAAAATTAGAACTCAACACCAAAAGCCACCAAAGAAAGTCCGGTGTCACATGGAGGCTGAACAACACACTGCTGAATCATGAATTAATAAACTCAGAGATGAGAACGGAAACATCACCACAGAAACAACCAAGATTCAGAACATTATAAGGGAATACTTCTCAAAACTTTATGCTAATAAGTTTGAGAACTCGACAGAAATGGACCTCTTCCTAGCAAATATCAACATGCGAAAACTAAACCAAGATGAGTTAAACCAGCTTAACAGGCCCATATCAAGCATTGAAATAGAAACAGCAATAAGAGACCTCCCAGCTAAGAAAAGTCCAGGACCAGATGGTTTACAGAGGAATTTTACAAGGCCTTCAAAGCAGAGCTCACACCAATACTCCTCCAACTCTTCAATGAAATTGAAAGAGAAAGCTCACAACCGAACACATTCTATGAAGCCATCATAACCCTCATCCCAAAACCAGGCAGGGACTCATCCAAGAAAGAGAACTATAGACCCATTTCTTTGATGAACATTGATGCAAAACTTCTCAACAAAATTTTGGCCAATCGACTTCAACAATTCATACAAAAAATCATACACCATGATCAAACAGGATTCATTTCAGGGATGCAAATCTGGTTCAATATACGCAAATCAATTAATATTATTCATCACATCAACAGGAGCAAGAATAAGAACCACATGGTTATATATGGAAGCTTTAAGAATCCTTTCTTTGATTGTTAATGATCCTCTAATGGATTATGATGTCATGGTGGATTGTTCAGTTCTAGAATTCTGTGTTTCTTCTAAAGGCTTCTCTTCTGTGCATGAGCCTATCTCTTTGGATGTTTCGCATGTCCTCTGCTAGAATTCTGGAATGTTTCCCATCCATTTAGTTTCCTGTTCTTCTCCTTCTTGATACCTGTCTCCCTGTAATTTCATCTTCTAACTGAGTCTTGACGTTCTGGGAAGATTATTTCTTATTTCTTGGATTTGTTCTAAATGATTATTTCCTCTTTCCTATTAGATCTATTCTGTATTTGGCCCTGAGATTATCTTGTATGTCATCTATTTGCTGTGGAGACTTTCTACTTTGGTTTTGATTTCCCTGTCTTGTAGTTGGTAATTTTTTAGGGGTTCTATCTCTCTAATAAAGCTTTGTTTTAGGTCTTTTATGGACATTCCGTACATTTTATTGGGTCAGGTCGTGGGGCCTGAACTCGGCCTGGGCACTTTCCCTGAGCTCTTCAGCTCAAGGCTAGTGCTCTACCACTTGAGCCACCACGCCACTTCCGGGTTTTTTCTTTCTTTCTTTCTTTCTTTCTTTTTTTTTATTTTTGCTTATGTGGTGCTGATGAATCAAACCCAGGTCCTCAGTCATGCAAGACAAGTGCTCTACCACTGACCCACCTTCCCAGCCCTCTGTACATTTTTTCTTTGGGTGGGGTAGTTGCAAGGGTTGTTTTCTTAGCTCTGTCTTCTCTCATATCTTTTAACTAGGCATCCATTTTTTTCTTGGACTCCCTTGACTTCTCAGAATTTATTTATATTTCTGTTTTAGTCTCCATGAATTATTTTGCTAATCTTTTGTTGGTCTCATTTGTTCACCAATTTCCTTGTAGAGGTTTTCTATCTTTCCATTAATCACATTTTTCAGCAGTATCTGTAATACGTTTTGATAACTCTCTTCTAGGTCCTTGATTGTCTATTCTAATGTCTGGTTATTTACTGTGTGAATTATCTTACCTTGACATCACTTTTCTTGTATTTTTCTGGTTTGTTTTGTCCATTTGGAGGTTTTCTTTTGGCGGATCTATGACCTTAATAGGTGATTCTCAATGTTCTTGGTTGATTTGCCAGGTCTTTGTTTGGTCTCCTGTTATGATTTGTTTTACTGGAATTGCATTTTTGTCAGGTCCATTAAGTGTAGGAATAGAAATCAGTTGTGGTGAGATGTTGTGTTATTAATATTTGTGGTTCCAGTGACAGTTCGGAATGTCCAGTGGTATGGTGAATTGTCTATGTGTATGGATGTGGCTTTCTCTGATGTACGCTTCTGTTCCTCCTTTTTTCCATGCTGCCCATTTATTTCCACACTGCAGATGTGCTTTTGAATGTGTTGGCCAACACAGTCATAGCAGTCAACTACCTGACTATCACCTTTTAATAGAATTTTATTTTCTTGTGAAGACAGTATAAAATCTCTTATGAATTATATGTTTATAATTATGTCTCTATAGCTGCATATGTATAATTATATCTGATTTGATGTGACCCTCTAGAAGTGGAGTATCTGCTAGGACTATAATCCTCTGTTTCATTAGAGATTGCTAGGGTAATTTTCTGTTGTAATTCTGTCATTGTTTTTCCTCTTCCTCAGATTTATTTTTTATATTGTGGATGTTTTCACATACTTTAGGATTTGCGATTGTTGTATCAGGTTATTTTTGTTTTTCTGCTTATATGACGTTGAAGTAGTGATTTCAGGCTTGTATGAAGAAACAGAAAGAGACAGAATGTATGTTATTACATTAAGAGAAAAAGACATTTTAACCTATTTACTACAAATTCACATTAAGCAAAGCTAATGAAAATAATTACTTATTTACTCTTCAAAGGATGAGTATAGTATTCTTGGATATCTTGGAGGAAAAGACCTCAGACTCATTACAATTGCTAACTTACATTGAAATTACTGCCTTAACGTTTTTCTTCAGAAAGGCAAAAGCTCCATTGCTTTCCTATTAGTATTATAAAATCATAATAGATGCATGTTGAATTGTTTTCCTCTGCTTTTTTTCAATTCCATTCTTCATCCATTAGGAATCTAGGGCTTTGAATGACCAATTCCTTAAAGTACGTATATTTCTTATATTGTGATGTAAATCTCAGTAATATAAATATGAATTTATCGTTGAGTCTTATCTTGAGCTACATTCATATGAAATTTATGGTCTCAAACAAGAAACCTGACTATTTTACTCTATTCTGTGTTTTAATCAATAAATCTATTCTCATTAGAAATATGTTCTCATCTTTTATATTGCTCCAGTAAACATCATGTGTTTCTAGTACTTTCACTGATGTAAATATAAAGTTTGGAACAAGAAGACAACCTCCCCCCATTATCACTTTAAAGTAAACCCTTGGGGATTATTTTATATATAAAAAGAAAAAAGTGCAATGCAATGTTTATACATGAATAACATAATGGTTAAATCAATTAGACACAAGAACTACCACAGCAATTCTCAATTGATTTAAAGGCACCAAAATATTGTGTTCATGAATATCACTCATTAAAAAAATAACTAGTCAATACAAAGTTTATATTATATTTGAAATTTACAAAATGAAAATTACACTCAGATTTGTTGTCAATATCCTGTTTCCAGGAATACATTTATTCAGCAAACAGGGAAACAAAAAATAAGGGTTTTTCACATATAATGAAAAACGTAGAAACAGACTGTATTTCTTTAAGATGATAAGTACCTGCAAATTGTGTGATTTATTCAAAGATAATATAACAATCATAAGAGGATTTGTGATCAGAAGTGATAGGTAAGCAAAGTAACTGGAAAACTGTATACATAAATTGAGCTTTCAATATAGGATGACAAGTTTTCAATAAATGAGCCTATTATTCTGTATCTCTAACCCACATACAGTATTCTACATTTTCCCACATATTCCCATTCTCTTACCTCAGTTCCTGATTAATATTCTTCTTTTTCATGATGTCAATTCCTTCTAAAATAACAAGGTGGGCATTTTGTCCCTAGATCCAATACATTGTAGTAATTTGGAATAGTAGTATGAATTCATGGAGTTTGACTTGTATGTCAAGTATGACGATATTGTATTAAAGGTACTGTTAGTTGGCCTGAAGCATACAAAGATACATGGTATGCTAAGAAGGGACTTGATCTCGGGGAAATATACAGGTGCAAGCAAGATCCTGAATCAAAGAAAAGCAAGGGAACAAACCTCAATAAACTATAATTACAGAGGAATGGAACTGATCTCTGATGTGTCTGGGTGGCAGCTCTATGTGTGTGTGTGTGAGGAGAGAGAGAGAGAGAGAGAGAGAGAGAGAGAGAGAGAGAGAGAGAGAGAGAGAGAGAGAGAGAGAGAGAGAGAGAGAGAGAGAGAGAGAGAGAGAGAGAGAGAGAGAGAGAGAGAGAGAGAGAGAGAGAGAGAGACTTTATTGTGGTGTCCATATTTACAGTCCATAGAGCATTACTTGTTAGGGAGGAGGTGCTCATATCAGAGCTGTGATACTACTGTCATCACTTTACTGCAAAAAAACACTTGCTTAATCTCTAATTAAATTTGGAAAATAGACTAACATCTTATGTGATTGTTTTGAAATTAATTACTATATTGAAGGCCAAAGGGAGGAATTGGATATCAATATAATCTTTTTCTTCTCTTCTAAATATTACACCACAATAGATATGATTTCAGGAGTCTTCTGCCATGTACTGCCAGTTGAATGACTAATATGCTTAATAATATGTAAATATGATAGGGAAATTGATTAGCCAGCAAGCACAAAGAACTAGTGATAAAATTGAGTTTTTGAGCAGGGTTGCCACAACTTTTAGGAATGTAATTCTTTCATATATACTTCAAATTTTTTGGCTTTCCCTGTGTGATTAAATGGCAAAAAAGTGCTGTAGAGACAAGAACTTCTGTTCAGCCAAGTAAAAAGTGCTCATGATCCCATCCTCCTGTTGCAAATTTCCATTACACATAGCCTATCTTTTTTTAAATTTTTATGTATTTTTATTGTGAAAATACTGTACAGAGGGGTTACAATTACATGAGCAAGATAATGAGTACATTTCTTATGAAGCATTGTAGCCTCCTCCTTTGTTTCCCCTTCCCATCCTCCCGCTCCCCCCCCACCCAATCTTCTTCGCCCCCCCACCAAAGTTGTAAAGTTCGTTTTCGACATAACGACTTGTACTTCTCATTGTTGCCTCCATCACAAAGAATGACATTGCCACATTTGTTAGGAAATAGAAAGGCTTGGAAAAAATTATATTAAGTGAAGTAAGCCAAGCCCAAAGAAACATAGGTTCCATGGTTTACCTTATTTGCAATATCTAGTATATGTCTGAGCCAAGCAGAAAAGGTCAGATAAGGTGATGTTAGGGAAATAAACCTTAAGATATGTATTCAATTTTTTTTTCTTTCATGCGATTGTTTCTAACACATTTATAAGATTATTTCTTTGTTGCTTTGTATGTCCCTCCCCCACAGGATAACCGCTGCTTTCACTGTATTTGATGTTGGTATAATTTGTGCAGGGGAAGGGGAAAAGCAAGTCGTTTAAATAAGAATACACATAGACTCTCTTATATACTTCAGCACCTCATCCTTACCTGTGGGAGACAGGAAAAAAGATAATTTTGTTTGTGTATTAAATTATGTAACTTAGCCTGTACAAGCATGATTTGTATAAATACCGAAGTTTGTAATAAATATAAGTAGGCATCATTTTTCAATAAAAAATATAATGAAAATCACATAACAAGACTAGAAGTCATAGAATTTTGTGCATGAAAACAAACATTAAATTATTTGCAGAATTTCTATTTTGAGAAAAAATTTGTCCTTCACTATTTGAAGAATAAAGCACTTTACCTAAGGATTGAAACATTTTATTGAAAAATATATTTCTTGGAGATATTTTTGCTTCATAATTTTAGGAATACCGTTGGACCCATTGCAACAATGAGATCTACAAGACGTTATGTCGAAAGACGAACTTTACGACTTTGGCTGGCAAAGAGGTAGAGATGGGAAAGGATTGTAAGGGGAAACAAAGGAGGAGGCAACAATGCTTGATAAGAAATGAACTGTTACATTGCCCACATATTTGTAACCCCTCTGAATGGTATTTTCACAATAAAAAAATTTTAAGAAGAAAATGATTCCAAAGTAATCATTTTTCTTATTGTTTTCCTATTTCCATGTGATTTACTCCAATTTAGAAATCCAGATATATAATTTAATTTAATCTAACCAAAAATATTGAGAATCGGGTTCTTATACTCTCTACATTCTTCATGCTAAGATCATCAAATGTGGTGAGTTTGAAATGATTAGTCTCTGTTTAACCTATGTTAATATTATTTACAATGTGAGTGAAATGTTTAAAAAGTAGTATTTATTTTAATTTAATTGCTCTGAAGAGACAATAACTGATATAATCAAAGGCTAAAAATGATTACATTTAAAATTTAGAATCCACGAAATGTTTTTGACCACTCTGGTTACTGGAGCCTTCACAACAACCTCATGAGATAATGTATATTGATGAAGCAAAAATCTCACAGGTTAGACATTTACGAATGGAAAAATCATGTCATTTTGAATACGTAGAGCTACATAACAAACTTAGAAAATTTAGCTTTTAAATACCTGAATATCCTAATACATTTAATTGCAGGGTAAGTACTTGTTCTGAACGGAGATAAAATTGCATTTATTTTGAAAAGTAAACTTAAGTATTCATTTGAATAAAAGAAAATTTTTAAAATCCAAAACACAAGATGTACAGTTCATGGTTTTACATGCCAATTGTGTTCTCTAAACTTACTAGAAATTCTAGATTAGTAAACCTAAATCATTGCATTGTAGGGAAATAGAAATTTAGCTTCTTAAATTCTTGACTATAACATTTTCTCAAACAATTATTAAGTAACTGATACATATTTTGTCATGAAATCTTATTTGACATTTTTTATTTATTTATTTAAGTTAAATAATTGGCCAATAACAATATAAATTATGCATGAAGAAAGTTTATCTAACACCAGTATTTCTTTCACAAGACATATCATGGTTCTCTTCAAGAACACTGGAAGGCAGTGTGTTATTTCTTTCTTTATTTTTAGTTGTTTTGTTAACGGTTATTAATTATCAGAAGTGGCAGTTTAATTATTCTCGTTCCATAATATATTAAAATATTTGATTTTACTCCCTCTATTTCCTTTTTGTTACTTCTTTCTCCAAAGAAGATCTGTTTTTCACATACAATTACATCTTTATATATGCACATATAAAGTAATTTGGAAGATTTAAGCTAAACTGCAACTTAATTCAAGACATACAGTGGATTATCAGGATGAACCAAAAAGGGTATTTTCTGTTAACTTCTGAATTAAGCTATCATTATTATTATGGTTAGGGTTAGGATACCAGACAGAATTAGAATTAGGATTAGAGAAATAGAAAATTTAGGTTCAACACAGGATGACCTATTGCAACAATAATACTCATAGCACACTATACTGAAAATGAACTTTAGACCATGGGGAGAGAAGTGTGATGGAAGTGGGAGAGGGAAGGGATAGTGGAACAACAACAAAGAAGGGGGTAATAATGCTCAACAAAAAATGTACTCATTACCTTACACACGTAACTGTAATCCCGATGTAAGCCTCATTACAATATAATAAAATTTAAAAAGAAATGAAAAATAAAACTTGACAGGAAATAGAAAAACACTTTTAAAAATTTAGGTTCAAAATACAAGTAAAATTTCGAACTACACGCTGATCAATAGATAGGATAATTGTGAAATAGAGGCTTGCTATTAACATTATGATTCAGTTATATGTAGGTTTAGGATTAGGCAAGGTGTTCCAGTTAGAGCTGGGTTTAGGATGAGAAAATAATATAAGATATTGTGTAAAACTGCCACATATTTTAAGAAGAATGAATGACATCAAAGTTAGAATGAATGAAAACAAGTATGGGTGTTATTTTAAACGTTCATATATAATTTGGTTTAAAGTGTTACTGTTTTAGTTCTTGTTAGAATTATGGAAGGATAAGCTTTAGGGTAAAATTTCGTTTTCCACTAAGAAGTAGAAGCAAAAAAAATGTGTGATTGAATAGAATCCAGACAATTTTCCTTACATTAACCATTTGGTATTAATTCAGGTTGTGATTAGGATGAGGTTTCTGGTTAAAGGGTGTTAAGGATTGAGTAAAGATATATATTAAACTGGTGGCTCACGCCTATTATCCTACCTATTCAGGAAGCTGCTTTCTGAGGATCGTAGTTCAAAGCCAGCCCAGGCAGCAATGTCTGTGAGAATTTTATCTCCAATTAACCACTAGAAAACCAGAAAGTGGTGCTGTGGCTCAAGTGGTAAAGTGCACACCTTGAGCTAAAGAACTCAGGGATCATGCCCATGCCTAGAACTCAGGGATTATGCCCAGGCCCAGAGATGAAACCCCACAACCAACAAAAACAAAAAAAAGGAATAGGATTAATGTTAATTAAATCTGAACTTATTTTAGGTTCTAGGAATTCAGGAAAAGCTGGGATAATGGAAGTACAATGTATTTCATAATATCAGGATTTGAGATCAATTGGTTTAATGATTCCTTTTATGGAACAGGATAGGTTCAGAGATAAGAATGAGAAAATCTGTAGGGTTTAGGAAAACTTGCAACATATTTCAAGAATTATAAGTGGAATTTTAGTTAGGATTGCACAAAACCAGCATTTTTCATAAATTTTAGAATTGCGATACCATTAGTGTTAAGGTTATGGTTAGGATTCCAGCCACGTTTAGGGTTAGAGTGAAGGAGAAAAGAAAATGAGGCTCAAGTGGATGGTAAATTTTGGAATAAGTCTGGTAAGAATTAGAATGAATGTGAACTAGAGTACTGCTATTAATGTTAGAATCTACTTGCAATTAGGTTTTATTTATTCTCAATATTCCAGTTAAGATTAAGTTTAGGGTTAGAAAATGACTAAGATATTGGAAAAAATTGAAAGCTATGTTTGGAAGGCATATTTTGAATCAAGTTAGGATGAATGAAAACTAAGGTAACACTAACTAGTATGTGTTAGTATTGACATATTTGGATTAAAATCAGTGTCAGTATTTTGTTCTGATTATGATTATTTTTATGAATAGGAACGTTTTAGTATAATTGAATTTTCACTAACAAGCAGAAACAAAAATGTGAGACTGAATAGTAACTAGAGCATTATCATTATATATATATATTTCTCAGTGATCATTCTTGTAATGATTAATGAGTTTTCCAGCCAGGTTTAGGTTGAGAGTTACCATTGAGTAATGGACTAGATGATAAGTAAATAGGAAATTGTTTTAGGATACAGTGGTTCAGGAAAAGGTAGGATCAATGGAAACTACAGTGTTTTTCCTGATAAGAGAATCTGATGACAAGTAATATAATGGTTCATGTTAGGGAACAAGATAACTTCAGAGGTAGAGTCAGGAAATTTGTTGGAATTAGGGCAAATTGAAACTCATTTCCTGAGTGCAAACTGGAATATTCATTCCAATGAATAAAAACTAGAGTATTTTTTAATATTAATTTTGGACTATGATTAGGTTGAAAGTTAGGTTTCAGTTCCAGCTGGGCTTAGTGTTAGCATTAGGGAAATGGAAAATTTAGGGTCAAACTGAAAGTTAATTTTCAAATAACAAGTCAAGATAGAATTAGGATAAATATGAAATAGGAAACTGCTAATAATATTAGGATTGGAAAATGATTTGTGTGAGGATTAGCCTGAATGTTCCAGTTAGGGTTCGTGTTAGAAAAATGATAAGATATTGAGTAAAACTAGAAATTATTTTAAGAAAGATGAGTTGAATCAAAGATAGGATGTATAAATTTAATATATTTGTGTGGCTTTTTGAATGCAAAGGCAACTGGTTCTGGGGTTAGGGTTACGTTTTTAATTTATGAACTAATGAATTAAAGGCACAATTCTTTCTTTCTTATAAACCAAGACAGTCACGATTTGGGGAAAAAACTCAATTTTCTACATGAAAATGTGTCTTAAAATATTTTCCAACCAGGATTAAATATTAGTGAGCAGGGTGTCATTTATTAAAATTAGGTAAGTTGATGATACAGCTTTCAAAAACATCCAAACACATAGGATTGGAACTCAGATATGTCATTGGGAAAACAGATATTGTACTTGCTCTAGCTGGGAAATTGTGTGTGTGTGCGTGTGTGTTTGTGTGTGTGTGTGTGTGTGTGTATGTGTGTGTGTGTGTGTGTGTGTGTGTGTGTGTGTGTGTGTGTGTGTGGCGGGGGTGTGTGTGTGCACCCACCACAGGTCTTCAACTCAGGCCTGTGTCCTGTCGTCAGCTTATTCTGTGGAAGTATGGCACTATACCACGTAGTCATAAATTTTCTTCTGGCTTTTTAATAGTTAATTTGAGATGCATATCTCATCGATTTTCCTGTCTGGACTTAATCTTCTGATCCCCAGCAATCCTTGGGTTAGTATTACTGTGGGTGCTACCACAAAGTGACAGTTCATTAAACTGGGAACAATATGGAAGTACTTGTGCAAGATACAAAGTAACCAGTTCATTAATGTGGGAATAACAGGATCACATTAGCTTGCCTTCAAAGACATTGTTTCTGATGAGTTTAACTGAAGCCCAAAGCATAATCCAAACCTATTAGCCACACTGTATGAAGTAGCACATATTCATGATGTAGAATATGTACAATGAATTAAATCCTGAATCAAAAGACTTTGTTGGGTTTGTAGCAAAGAAATAGAGTGTCATTGAAATGAAGTCCTGACTGGAGGCCTGTAGCGAGCAGCAGAGCTTTTGCTTAGTGGGTGTCCAACCCCCAGGACCATAAAGATGTAGAAGAAAGTGTATTTGTAGGAGAAAGAGGAAAGGACAGGAGGAGGAAGGTGTAAGAGAGGAGAAAGGTCATAGCACAAGAGAGAAGAGGAGGGGACAGGGAGAAAGTAGAGGTAGGAGTGAAGGAAGAGGGAAACAGGACACTAGGGAAGAGGAGCAGAAGAAGAGGTAGGAAGAGGAAGATAAATGTAAGATAACAACAAGAGCTGTTGGAAAACATTTTACATAAGTGATCTGCATGTGCAGGCAGGATTATTTTCTATTCAGAGAAATAGCTAGCACAGTGACAATATGGGTGATACCTGTTGCTTGGTCATTTTATTCTCTTTCTTCAGTGAGGTGTTCAGAAGAAATGCTGAGTTTGGTGTTTTACAGATACAGTTCAGGATTTCTTTTCATGAATCAAACATGGGAAAGGACTAAATGCAACTTCCTTAATTAAAAAAGAATAGAAGCTATATATATATATATATATATATATATATATATATATTAGTGTTACTATGCATGAAGAAATCCTGGAGATTTCTGGTTAATTCAGAAGTCCCCATGCAAAAATATAGGACAAGAGGAAAGCAAAACTGTTTTTAAAGTGTAATAGGTTATCATTGATGAATAGTTTTCCCGGACATTTTTCGTTTTTCTTTTTTTTTTCTTTTTCTTTTTTCTTTTTTTTTGCCAATTGTTCATTGCTCCAAGGCTGTGCCCTGGAGCCATTTCCAAGTCATTATGTGAAACTCCATTTCTGTAGTCCCTTGCTTGTGGGTGCCTTCTTAGGTCACCCGTTGTGATGTGGGGCCAACTCCCTTACGGTGGATGTGCAGTGAGTGGATGTGTGTGCATGCTCCCCAGAATTGCTAGATGAACCCCGCCCACGCATCCCACCTAACTTCCCAGTCTCAGTTGCTCCATTTCACCCAGCAGCTGGCAGCCATGGGGCTGGAATTGAGGCCACTGCTGCCCTCTCCTCCTCCAGCTGTGCTGGTACTTGTCTTCTGTGCTCCTGAGTGTGTGGCCCATCCTAGGGAGACTCTGTTCTGGGGTCACTGCCTGTCCCCATGAGTGAGGGGTGGGGGACACCATGTTTGTACACTGCACAGTCCATGGTTAACGGAAGGCTGAGCATGCAGTCTGCCTCCGTGGGGCTAGGTGGCCTAGCCTTGGTTCACCTCATCAGGCTTTAAGGGGGGTGGGGGACTGGAGCCATGTGCTGGCCCCTCTGCCAGCTGGCTTGTGACAGCTGCAGCAGCTCAGCAACCTGGAGCCCCTTCAGCATCTCTGTGGACCTCCATTTTCTGGACCCTGTGGAGTCAGGTACAGGGCGAACCCTAAATATGCCCATCCGTGCCAGAGGAGCCTGGACTTGCAGCACACCAGCAACAGCACCGAGGGAATGAAGCCTTATTGGCTTTGCTGTGTAGTCTCCTCCATCACTCTTCTGGCCCATCTGGGCCCATCTCTGGGTACCATTCCAGGGATACTCCATTTGGAGGCAATGGGCTCACTCCCTACCCTCGTTGTTCTCCAAAGCAGGGGAATGGGCCTGGTCTTGGCAGTGTAGGCTGCACTGATGGAAGGCAGGACTTGGGTCTGCCCTGCCTTCCCCCCTAGCTTTGACATCTGAGTCTGGGTTGCTTGGTTTGGTCACTAATGGAGCCTTGTTTGCTACAGCCCACCGCAACAAGTGCTATACTTGCTGCAGCAGCAATGCAGTGTACTGGACCCCCATAGGGTCACCACATGGACCACTGATGGGTCTATATGGGCCGGGTGTGGGTTTCATCCCAGGACTCCCATTAGGAAGTGCCACGCCCCTTCATGGTACTGGAAGCAACAGGTGCGACATATAATATCTACTTTCTAACAGTTCCCTTCATTGATATAAACAGAACTGGGAGATAAATAAGTTTTATAAAAACAAAATATATAAACTATATCACTTCAACTTGTTAAACCATTGTAATATTTTTATCCAGTAGGAATTCTTTCTGTAATTACTTATTTTAGACTTGAATACAACTAATGTAATGCATTTTGTGTGTATTTTACTATTCTAGTATAACTTTATTTGTACTACTTACATACAATTTTTTTCAAATTCTGATATTTAATCACGTGTTTACGGTTAAGAGTTTTGTTGTACTTTTATTTCAGTTTTACATTATGGCCTTATGAATACAAACAATAAAATCCATGCTTGCTAGTATAAAGTTCAATGTTTTTGACTAGAGACTCAAGGATAGAGCATTACAAATCATACAGTAATGTGTATCACTTTGTTTAATACTGCTCTATAAAATAATTAGTAATTCAGGCGGCAGCCACTTCATCTGGCATGCTAGTCTGTCTGGTGAAGTAGGATCCTACTGGCAGCATGACCATATCGGACCCTTGTGGGCACCTCTCCTGGGACTGTGGCAGAAGATCCAGGTGCACCTGCTGTTGCGCTAGGGCAACAACCCGGCAGCTGCTGCGTGAATGACACAATGTCACTGACTCACATCTAGCACATGCCTGCTCCGTGGGCCTGGGCCCTGAGGATCAGCCCCTGGGAACACACATACACTACAAGGCAGGGGCTGCCCACCTAGGAAAGAGTACAGATTAAACAGAAGCCAGTCTGTGGATCAGCTTGTACAATATTTATCCTTCATGTAGCACAGGACTATTCTGCTCTGCTGTGGGGAGAAGACAAGAAAGACAGGCCCAGGAAGGGTGATGTCAACTTTTGTACTCAGGCTGGCAAGGAAACTTTCTTCCATGCTCTCTCCAGCAGGCTCAGGAAGCCCTTCCATGCTCCTTGTCCATGGAGTAGCAGCCAGGGACACTCACATCTTGTACTCCTGGCTGCTTTTTTGAGTTTGTTTGTTAATTTATTCAGAGCCCCTCCCTCAGACAGCAGAGTTTTATTCTGGGTTTTGTAAAAACGTTCAGCATCTGAGCATTCCCAGGGTTTTTTTTTATTGTTACTTGTAAATGCATTGTGAAATTTGTGTTTTAGGTGTTGAGGTGCCGGAGGAGGAGACATATTATGAACATAGTTTCCTACAAGCCTTTCATCTAAAAATGAAAATAGAATCTCTCTGAAAATGCCTTTCAGGAAATAAATTTGAGATGGGAAAAAGGTTGTTTTCGCATAAGAGGAAAATGTGCTATTTTTATATGCAAGTTTTATGCGTTCAATTTACACTTAAGTAATTCACTATCTAGGAACAATCGTCCAGACCTAAGAATTAAGTGTTTTGTGAGCTACAGGCAGGGTTATCACAAAGACCTCTTTGCTATTCGGAGTCTTTTATTGTTCCATCTGACTTTTTGGATTTCTTCTTCTATTTCATTGAAGAGTGAGATTGGGATATTGATAAGTATCACATTGAATTTGGATATAGCCTTTGGCAGTATTGCCATTTTCATGATGTTAATCCTCCCAATCCATGAGGGTGGGAGGTTGCCCACTTCCTGAGTTATGCTTTCATTTTCTTTTTCAGGTTTTTAAATTTCCATCATAGAGGTCCTTCACCTCTTAAGTTAACTTCTAAGTATTTTATTTTTTGTGTGGGTATTAAAACGGGGTTGCTTTCCCAATTTCAGCCACACTCATATTGTTATTGGAGAACAGGAAAGCCATTTATTTCTGAGGGTGAAGTTTATACTCGGCTAGTTTGCCAAAGTTTCTGATCAGCTCAAGTAACTTGGGAGTGGAGTACATGGGTTTCTTTGAATACAAGACCAGCTCATCTGCAAAGATGGATAGTTTTACTTCATCTTTCTCTATTTAGATCCCATGTAAGTTAGCATCTTGTCTTATTGCCCCGTCTAGCATTCTAATACTAAGTTGAAGAGTAGTGGAGAGAGCAGACATCCTTATCTCATTCCTGAAATTATAAGAAATGTCCTTAACTTTTCACCATTAAGTATAATGATGGCTTTAGGTTTGTCAATCTTTAGCAGAAAGAACAGCACTGGAGCAATATCACTTCCAAATTTCAAACTCTACTAAAAAGCCATAGTAATAAGAACTGCTTGGTTCTGGCACATGAACAGACCTGAGGATCAATGGAATAGGACTGAAGATTCAGAAATGAATCCCCTGACCTATAGCCACCGAATGTTTGACAAGGGAGAAAAAAAATGGAATGGAAGAAAGACAGCATTTTGAGTAAATGATTTTGGCACAGTTGGTTAAACACCTGTAGAAAACTAAAGCTAGATCCGTATATATCACCCTGCATGAGAATCAACTCCAAATGGATCAAAGACCTCAAAATAAAAGAAGACACCATGAAAACATTGCATGAAGGAATAGGATAAACTCTAGAGCTTTTTAGTACAGGCCGAAAATTTCTTTATAGAGAGCCAGAAACAAAGAGTAAAGAAAGATAAGTTAAGAAATTCATTTTTTTAATTCATCTCTTTATGAAACTAGTAATTTGCTATTACAAGATGCGATGGAATTATAAATTCCAAGTGCTAATGGAGTCTGTATACAATAAACATATTATAATAGTCAAAAAACAGAAATCAAAGAAAATTTGGACAAATGGGATTACATGAAACATCAGAGCTTCTGCAAAGCAAAGGTCATAGTTAGCAAGATCAATAGAAAGCCCACGTTCTGGGAGATTTAAAATGGACATAAAAAGGAGACATAAAATGGACAAGGTCTCACATCTAAAATATACTTAGGACTCAAAAAATCAAATTCTCCAACAGCAAATCCTCAAAGAAACAACCGCTCGATAAATAAGTGGGCTAAAGTCTTAGAGAGTTCTCTGAAGAGGAAATAAAAATGGCCATTAGGCACATGAAGAAATGCTCAACTATTCTAAGTACAAAAGAATGCAAATCAAGACAACATTGAGATTGCACCTTACTCTAGTTAGAATGGCTATAATCAAGAAATATAATAGCAACAGATGTTGGAGGGGATGTGTCTAAAAGGACTCCTTTTGCATTGTTGGTGGGAGTGTAAACTTGTTTAAACACATTGTAAAGCAGTATGGAAGTTCTTGAAAAGACTCCAGGTAAAGCTCCCCTATGACCCAGCAATCCCACTTTTGGGCATTTAGGCATTTACCCAAATGATCACAAACAAGATCATACCGAAGTTGCAAGCGCCACCATGTTCATTGCAGCATTATTCACAAAACTATGATATGGACCCAACCTTGATGCTCCTCAGTACATGAGTCGATCAAAAAAATGTGATACACACACACACACACACACACACACACACACACACACACACAATTGAATTCTATGCCTCCATTAGAAATAATGAAATTGCCACATTTTTTAGGAAATGGAAAGACTTGGTAAGTATTATATTAAGTGAAGTAAGGCTAGGCCCAAAGAAACATAGGTCCCATGTTTTCCCTTGTTTGCAAGGACTAGTACATGTCTAGAACAAGCACAGAAGATCAAATGCTATGTACATATGACCATATAAGATGATGTTAATTGAAATATACCCCAAGTCAGAGACACAAGTGGTTTTATCTTTCTTGCCTTTTGTTTTTAATGTACTTATAATGCACTATGTGATTATTTTGTAGGTTCATACTCCCATGGTATAATTACTGTTTTCACTGTATTTGATTCTAGTGTTCTGCATCTTTTATATACATTTTTGTAATTTGGAGAGTGGAAAGGTTATAGCAGCATGCTGAAATGGGGATGCATTGTGACGATGAGTTATGCAGGACACTGTGTCGAAAATGAATTTATAATGTCGGGCACGAGTCAAGGAGAAAGGAGTTGGAGAGGTGTGGAGGGAAGTAGTAGGGGAAAAACAAAGGAGGAGGTAACAATGCTCAATAGGAAATGTAATCATTACCTTACTCATGTAACTGTAAACCCTCTGTATAGCATTTTTACAATAAAAAAATATAAAAAAATCTTTTCCTGGTGTAGATTTCCAGTGCTGCCCTGGGCATTGCATTTTTTGCCTTTTCTGGTTAGGTCCACCTGTCCAGTGGATCAGTAGTCTTCACAGCTTCTTGGTCCTGAAGTGGTACTTGGATTATACAGTGGTGGTTGGAACCAGGCCAAGGGCAGGATAAAAACACTTCCAAGACATGGCTTCTTCATTCCCCATGCAACTAGGATTGCAAGCAGAATTTCTCTGAATTTACTCCAGAAAACAATCACTGCACCAAAAGGCAAGGTCACCAAACACCTCCCCTCCTCCCCACATTCCCTCCTTTCTCCCTCCTTGGGAAAGTACAAAAGAATTTTGCAGGTTTTGGTAAACAAACAATTGTCCACGACCTCCCCTGGAAAACTAGGCTTAAAGTCACTAAGTCATGTAAATGGATAATGCTGCCCTCATTATTCTGGATAACAACTTCAGGTTGTTTGATGCTTTAATTTGTAGTTGTTGGTGGTGGTGGTAGGAGGGCCTGAACTCTGGGTCTGGGCACTGTCCTTGATGAGCTTTTCATCTCAAGGCTAGTGCTCTACCACTTGAGTCACAAAGCCATTTCCACTTTTTCTTCTTATGTGGTGCTGAGGAATTGAACCCAGGACTTCATGAATGCAAGACAAGCACTCTACCACTGAGTCTCCTTCCCAGCCCTAATGCTTTAATTCTTCAAATTTTATTTTTGTCGGTCCTGGGATTTAATTTCAGGACCTGGGTGTTAACATATCACTGAGTTCTTCAGCTCAAGGGGAGCCTTCTACCACTTGAACCACAGTGCCACTTCTTGTCCTCATAATGATGAGGAGAATATTTGAAGGTGAATACGTGATTACAGAGGTGTGCTTTCTTGAGTTATATGTTCATAGCATAGTTTATATACTGTTGAAAATGAGACAGTTAAGACGGGGTTGTTGACATTCCTTGTATCCTTAACAGTATAATATTAAAACCAGTTTTATAATATATTATTTATAGTAAGTATAGAATATCCTTAATTATGCATATATTATAAATATATCATTTATATTTTATGTAATATAGTATTTTATGTATATTATGCATACATAATTGAATTTCTCTGCACATCTGTCCAGGAATTAAATTAGAAATGTCTTTGAAAACTGATAGTAAAGTAGGGTCCTTACAAGTTTGATTGCAACATAGCGTTTTACCCAATAAGTAGTTATTTATTCAGAATTGGTTTAGAAATGGAATATCATAACATAATTGAACATTCAGAAATAATTATGTAGGAACATGCCAAGGATGCAATTCAAAAAATATTACATGAAGACCTGTTGCAACAATGAGAAGTACAAGTTGTCATATCAAAAACGAACTTTACAACTTGGGGGGGGGGGAAGATTGAGTGTGGGGGGAGGGAGGATGGGAAGGGATGGGAAGGATAAACAAAGGAGGAGGCTACAATGCTTGATAACAAATGTACTCACTATCTTGCCCATGTAATTGTAACCCCTCTGTACAGTATTTTCACAATAAAAAATATATAACATGATTCATATCTGTAATCCCAGCTATTTAGGGGCTGAGATCTGAAGATAGCTATATGAAGCCAGTTTAAAAGAAATGGCTCAGGGACAAGACCCAGACCATAGTTCAAGTATCAGTACTGGCACAAAAATAAATTATGTGACTAAAACATACAAATATATTTAGTTAAATAAAGTTGTCATTCCTTGTATCCTTCACAGTATAATACTAAAACCAGTTTTAAACATATATTATTTATAATATTTATAGAATATTATTTATAGAATATCAATGACACATGTATTATAAATATATCATTTATATGTTATGTAATAGAATACATTACATATATTATGCACACCTAATTTATACTGATAAAACTAATATACATTAAATTGATATAAGTTTTAGAATAGGGAATAGATTTTCTTTAGTACAACAAAAAGTAACTATTCACAAAAATTATTTCTTTTGTATTATATATCCATAAAAACTATTCCCTGTGTATTCAAGGTACTTAATGATAAAAGCCTGTGTTCATCAGAAAAAGGGGATTTGTTCTCCTTAAGGAATTACTCCAGGAATAATAAACAGTGGACGGTGAGTGATGTTCATTCAGGTATTTTTGTAGAAATTAAACCGATCTTTATTTGGTATAAAGATCACTTACACTCTCATTATCCACACCCTTTTCATTTAAAAATGCTTATATTCTGTAGCATTGTTATTGCCCTTATAACCATAATTAGGAAGATAATGTGAGTTCATCCGCTCCATAACTCTTTAAAGTTAATGAATGTTAGAGAGAATAGCCTCAGATATGCCTGGTGGAAACCTGGATTTGAATTATAGGTCAACAACTGATCAGTCTTAGGTACTTGGGAAATTTGTTTGCCCTTCTTGCCTACTTCTGTTTTTAATAAAATATTTAATTCATTTCCTAACTTGAAGAACACACATGAGCACTAAAATTACCCTAATACAAGTGCAGTACTTGGAATGGTGTCTGCACATTGTGAAGTAGGTCTCAAAGAAGTCAGTTTCCACCAACATGGTCACAGCATCCTTCCTGAAGGCCTTAAGAAATATATACCCAATTGATATTAATATCTGTGAAAATTTGTCTTTACCACCAATAAAGTTCTTTTCTTCATATGAACAATGAAAGTAATGTTGGGGCTGTCCTGTGGCTTTTACTCTGAAGGAATTTTGCCTAAATTTCATTCTTACTCTATTAGTGGTAGCAGTAGCATTCTTTAGTGCTACCCTTCATGTTTCTAGTTCTGTTTTCCATTTGGAATACTATTGTAACTTAGTTTATAAACTTTGTTATGAGAGTAAATAAAATACAACTGCTGAAGTTTTCAAAAATGACAATGCATTACATTTTATGTGCTTACTACTTTCCTAAAATTATTCTTTTTGGATTATTTATCCCTAACAAACTATTTTTTATGATTTCTTATATGATTTATATACATTTCTTATATGATTTTTAGAGATGCATAAATAAAACAGCAAAGAATAGTAAAAGTGTAGGAAAGAAGTCATAAACAATACTATTATGGTGGTCTCAATGGTTAAGTGTAAAGAATATGTAAGAAAACAGTTGGAAGATTCATTTTTTCTTTTCGCTGTTCTCTCCCCCTTCATGTAGAAAGATTCTCACTATGAAGCGCCAAGTGGTCTGGACCTTTCAAGCCTTATCTCAGTGACAGAAGTGATGGGATTAGGGACATGTGCTCCCATGGATGGCTTTTAGGAAGTTCACAATACAGCAATACGAATACACATAAAAAACTTGCATGAGTCATGTATATTCCCCTCCTCAATTGCCAAAATTAAATTTATATGTCAAAACATCAAATTACTTACATTAAAATATATGCAGTTCAACTGGCTCCACTAGCACCTCCATAAATCAAATGCAAACTAAAAGCTCTATTTCAAAATCCAACATCTAAAGCAGTGTTGGAAATACAAGAAGATACACAATAAATCTAAAGGAGTGAGATCTTTAACACTGGCAATGAGCAGTGATAGCTGAATATTTAACCACGCTTGAAAAGTCCAGGTGTTCACTAACTATGTGATTAGAGTTGCAGAGTTGACCTCGGTATCAATATTAGAGATAAAATTCAAAGGCAGCTAAGGTTGCTGCAGTATTGTAGCTCAATACAGTGTGACCCTGCCTGATAATGGTATAGCCCAGAATAGATGCTAAGTCAGTAAAATGTATAAGAAGGAGTCTCCACTGAGAATAATTGCAGGGGGTGATCATCACTCTTGCGTTGAAAATGTATAGCCCATCATCCTACTTTAAGCTTTAGCATATTTCTGATCTGAAGACCATTATAACACACCAATGTGCCATGAATGCTGATCAGTGTAGGCATATATTACTCTAATATATGTAAAATCCTTACAGGTATGTAACAGCCTCACCCTGACACTTCATTCTGTGTTCTTGAGTTTCTTGGAGAAATGCTCATAATTAGGCAATTCACACTCATCTAATTCTGAATCAGGAAACTGAGAGAAGATATTAGGGTAATCACTCCAGTCACATGGTCTGTGATCTATGAAATAAATGACATTATTTCACAATGTATACGTGTTTGTGAAAATGTATGCAATACCAAATACCTAGGGACAATTATCTATCTCATATTATCAGAAGTAAAGATACTCCTGAATTGCACTTTCTTGCTAGAGGATCATAGTGTGACTGCTGATGTTTGGTATCTTTCCAGGTGCTCCTATACATTTGTTAATGTTCTTTGAGGAAGTGTTTGTCATAGTTTGTTTTGAGGTGTTCAGAATATCAGTACTGTCACTAAGCGCAACCATGGGACAACCAAGATGATGGGATACCTGGACAAAGAACTAAGAAATCACAGGAAGTGATAGGAAAGAAGACACCAGAGGACCCAAAGCGTCATTGCCAAATTCTGGATCCCTAAATCCTGCTTGACATGCTTTACATTCATTCTACTACCGGAGTGTGTTGGACAGTGGCTGCAGGTATGTCCGCAAAGACATCAATAGAGCTTGTGGTTACAACTATTAACATGAAGTATTGTTTGTAGACATAGTGACAATTGAATCCCTTATTGTTTGGGAGCAGGAGGGAACAATAGTCATTCCAACCATAACACAGACATCCATTGTGTCTCCGAAGTCTTAATCTTTTAGTGTCCAACAGCTCGAACTTAAATACTCTTGAGGTAATAAATCATACCCCTGTCTTCCCTTGACTTCTTGGCCTTTACAGAGCACAGCTCTCAACCTTTCGATTGCTGTTTGAGATGGCTTCCCAATCTATCCTTTTCCAAGTCTAACAGCTTGACTTTAGAATCACTAACAAGGTCTGTGACAGATGTATTATTTTGAAAACAATATTTTTTCTAGGATAGGCTCAATTTCAAAATTTTATTTTATTTCAAAAATACTATACACGGTAGTTACAGTTACATGAGTAAGTTGCATTCCTTATTGAATATTGTTACCCACTCCATTGTTGTTCTTCTATCCCTTCCCACCACCTATACCTCCCACCCACTCCAAAGTTGTAAAGTGCATTTCCGTTATATAGTATCTTGTGAATATCATTGTTGCAATGAGTTACTCTTTTTACTTCTTTCATCATTATATTTTTCCCTTTCCTTTTCCAAATCAGACAAATGTATATACAAGATGGAAGGAACCAGAATCAAGACAGAGATTGCCAGGGATAAACGAATGGCAAAAGACAAATGAAATAAAATAAGATCTAGATACTCTACCGACATCAAGGTTGACATCTGAAAAAAGACGGGTTTTTCCATGTTTTGGAGTTCATTTCAATTAGCTTCATTTTGTAACGTCAAATATACGTAGCTCTGGAGCCAGTAATCCCACTCCTGGGCATTTGTCGAAATGATCTCAAGCTAAAACCCATTAAATCTACAACTATGTTTTTGGGAGCATTATTGGAACCAATCAAGATGCCCCTCAAGAGATGAATGGATCAGGAAAATGTGTAATTTTATGCATCTATCAGAAATAATGACACAGCCCCTTTCATAATAAAATGGAAAGACTTAGAAGCCAAACATATTATGTGAAGGAAACCAGACTCAAAGAAACATAGGTTCCAGTGTTTCCCTCATTTTTATTAATTAATATATGCTTAGGATAGTCCTTAAACTCTTAATATTCCCTGTTTTCTCTCCCTCTTCCTCTCTCATTCCATTTGTTTGTGTGCACACACACACGTACACTAATGAAACTTGACTCAGAGCCTCAAACTCTTGCTTGTTTTTTTTCACTCATGATTGAGTCTGTAGTATTTGAACCAAGGTTTAACTCTGTCATTGATTGAATAATTGAACATAAATGTCTCATGGATTGCTACCCCAGCAATCTGTGAACCATGATATTCCAATCTCAGGCTCGTGACTATCTAGGAATAAGGAGGAAGCACTGGCAGCCAGCTCTATTGCCAATTGTCTTTTCTTTGTTTTGCTTTTGTTTTTTGTTGGTTTTGTACATCCAAAATGTGTAAGGAAAACAAATCTTTTATAATAAGGACTACTCCCATAAAATGTGTGTGGTTTAACGGTTACCTTAATAATGTTATGCTTTTGCATCCACATTATATGATTTGATTTTTTGAACTCTATTGTTGCGAACAGTCAAATTACTTATATACAATTTGAATCTTCTGGTCTTGGTTTTATAGTCTGTTAGGTGTTTCCAAACAGAATTTATCAAGGTTTAACTCTGTACTACTGAAGCAAGACTTTTATGATTATTCAATGTCTTGTAAATCGTAAGTTCTTCACTGCTTGTGGCACCATATGAGCACAGGTAGTTTCCTATAACACATAGTTTAGACCTCAATGCCACGCACTCTTCTGCCAAATATGCAAGGGCATCCTTTGTAATTTTCCATTCATTTTCACTGTTCTTCTCTCTACTCTCCAGTGTTAAATCCTGTGATGGTCATGTTGATTTTCTCCCCTGTTATATTAATTAATGCATCTTGGGAACTACAGGTATGCACTAATGTACTTCTGTCCATTCCCCTTGTGCTTTGGCTTGTACCCCTCTCATCTTGAAGAGCCAGAAATTGGGGATATGTTCTTCAATCTTTATCTCAGACATCTATCTTTACTTTCTAGCAATACATTCATCGAATTTTTTTGTAAGGTGTAAGGCCTTGAAAATGATTATTGCGTTTTCATGGCTTTATTATTTGGCATTAGGGAAGAACATAGGTCAGTAATTGTAACTTAAATAAAAGAAGATTGCAATCATGCCTCAATAGAAATTGTTCATTGGATAATGTTTACTTCAAGGTCTGCCTGCCTGCTTCCTTTTCATTGTTTTGTTTATTTTTCAATGCAACCTTTTCTTCTGGAAATTATTTTTGGGCCTAGAGAAAATCAATTCCTACTGTAATTAGTCATTAATTTTATTCCAACATCATTTCACAGATCCTTCTGAGTCTCTTCAGGGTCTCTATAGAAGTGCTTTACATTCTTAGATATGTTTTAACAGCGATGCATCCACAGATAAATACACATTGTTTAAGTCACCATTTTGATGACTGGAAAAAAAACCATGCTGCAATCTCACTATATGGCAATTTTATTGTTTTAAATTCTTTTAGATTAAAGTTGATGCTGGAGAATGAACAATCTTTGTAAATTTTATATTTTCCTAATTAATTTTAGTATACCTTCCAATATTATAAAAAGTTAAAACATTATTACTACTTACATAGTTTTAGGATTTCTAAAATGGTCAGAGTAAAAGTTTCATTCATTCACAATTTTAAGACAATAGAGTGTCCATTATTACTAAGTGAGACATTTAAAAATGTTTATTTGTGGTTCTTAAAAGTTGTGCTGGGGAATCAGGTCCAGTGCTTCATGTGTCTTAGTCTACTGTGTGCCTCTGAGCCTGATGGGACTTGTGGTTTTATTTTCACTCAACTGGAATAAAGAAAATTTTCACCAGGAAGGTATTATTACTTGGTTACTTTCTCCCATATCTCTCGCATACATAAAAGTAATACAATTCTATACTGACAGAAAATGGTGTTCCTATTTGGAGTAACTGTTTTTCTTTTGACTCCCAACTCTTCACTAAGACTTTCCTGTCCCCGTTCCCATAAAACATGACTGGATCCACTGGAAACCCACTTCCAGTCAGCCTCCTCATTCAAAAGTCCAACCTTAACTAACCTACCCCCTGGTAGTCCTGCTGTAAACTTTCAAAGGCCTGACTGCAACCAGACTACTTCCTGAAAGCCCTCCTCTGCTACAGGGAAAGCCTTCTTCAACTCCACCCTTTCCTGGAATCCTGGCTCTGTACCACCAGAAACCAGGCCACATCCATATCTCCTCCTTCTATGTCTCTCCTTGCTCCACAAAGAACCCAGCCTAGATCGGGCTTCTCCCTCTAATCCTCACTTCATCCACCAGATACCCAGCCCCTAACTACAATATTTCCTCATAAACCCATTGATCCCATATCTTAGTACCTCCATGCTCCTCCCTTCTCTTTCATACCCCACCCCACAACCAGACTTCTCCCTCCAGTCCCTTCTGGTTTCATCAGAAACTCTGCCCCTCTCTGTCTGCTTCTAAGTGACCTAACTTGTCAAACACAGCCCCAAACCTACCTCTTCCCACAAAGTCAATCACATGCTAAACAAAAACCCTCCACCTCCGTATAACTGCCCTTGAAGCCCAGCCTTGGTTGGCCAGAAGCTTCTCACATAGCCCATCTCCTGCTTGGAAAGCCAGCTCTGCTTCACAACAATTCTCTCCATCTCCCATACCTACTATCTCAATGCCTTGGATTGCTCCCCAGATAAATCCAACCCTATTAGATGCTCCCTCAGATCCACACCCTACTCCAACAGATACCCTGCCCATAATTATCCTACACCTTTGTAGACTTTCCACTCCTTCTCAAAGCCCCTCCTCCAATTAGCCCCATGGCTCTAAGCCCAGACCTGCTCTACAAAACCCCCACTAAAAATCTCCCACCACACTATCCCATCTCTCAACACCCACATTGCTTAACTGGAAACCACTGCACCAGTTGGTCCCCTTCTGGAAGCCTCACCATGCTCAACTGTAAATCCCTGTCCCTCCGTAGTCTCTTTTTGAAGGTTGCCTTGCACTACTGGAAACCCTTTCCAAAGTCCTTGTCCTGCCTTGTAAAACTGAAATCCCCCCCCCCCAACCTTACTCCTCTTTTCGAAGTGGTGACTGGCTACACCAGAAAGCCATCTTAACTAATCTAGTCCATTGGATCCTATCCCTGCTTTAACAAAGCCCTGGTCCTGAAAAGCTTCTCTATACATTGTGAATACATCCTGCTCTGCCAGAAACCCCACCTCCTCCCTAACACACTTCCCAAAGGCCTGCCATATTCCACCAGAATCCATGCCTCTTACTAGCCAACTTCTTCCTAGCACTGCCCTGCCCTCTTAAAGCCAGACCCTGAAAAGCCTCTCCCTCATAGATCCATATTCCTGCACCAGAAACCCCACCTTCTGTCAGCCTCTTGCCTCCATTCCATTCCGTGCCTTATGGGAAACCCCACCCTACATATCCTACTAGAGCTCACAGTGCTCCACCAGAACCCCTCCTCTAAGTAACCTCCTCCTTTGTAGCCTTGTTCTTCCTTCAAAAAGTTCTTCCCCAAACAGTCTCCTCCCCAGTGACCCAGTCTTCTTCCACTGAAAACCCTGCCAGCCTCCATCCTAAAGTCCCACCTATTCCACAAGTCTAGTCCTTCCTGTCCCCTCCCTACTATCTCAAAGTCCTACACAGACTGGCCTTCATCCTCAAAGCCCAGCCCTGATCCACCACAGGGACTGTGCCAATACCAACTCTTCCTTTGAACCAGACAGAAACCCCACACCACCTCATAAATTTTATTAGATGCCTTAGTCTAGTTGGAGGTTCTGTTATCAAGCAGATACACATCGTGTGAAAATGTATGAAGATGATTCCTCTAATTGGAAAACATCCATTGAAGTATTAGTAAGGTTTCATGAGTGATCATTTTATTTCTGGAAAAATCATGCACATTTATGCCCATTAACTTAAAAAATATTAGTTATTTTAAATCCTCTGGCTTTGTTGAGGAAAGAGTTAGTGTGTATAAAGATGACTTTCAACTCATCTCTCTAATGAATAATTTTGGAGTTGCTTCCCTTACTATATACTGGAGTTTTTAGTAACAGAAATTGTCTACCAGAATCAATGATTTTCATCCTTCCACCAAAGTGCCCTTTGGAAAAGACTGAAGTGAGATTACTCAGGTAAAATACCAGAAATAAAGACGCATTTTGAGATCATAACACAATTATTATGAAGACCCCACCCACTAGACTTATATTCCTATTGGTCCAACAGTGTATGCCAGACCAGTATTTTACCAAAGCTTTGTATGTGGCATGCTATGGCTTATTCAGGCTTGATATAAAATGTCTCTGCCCAGGATTAAGTGATGACATTTATAGCTAAAATTACTTAAAGTCATTATTAACATCTAACGCATGGTGAGGTTTTTGTTTATACTTCTCTTTTTCCCTTTCTTTCTTTCTCCTTCTTTCTTTTATTTATTCCTTTCTTTCTTTCTTCATTTTTCTTTCCTCTTTAAGGAAATAAGTATGAATTTTGATATTTTGTTTGCTGAACAAGTATTCTACCATTAGAACATTCTTTTTTGATTTAGTTACTTTGCTCATATGTTATCAATTTTCCTGAGGGCCAAACAGAGGCTAAGTTCCTCATTTCTGTCTGCCAAGTAGCTGGGATTACAAATCCATTCCAACATGCCAGGATTTAGGATATGAGACTATTATTACTTTCCTTGCACACTGGTTATGAACTGTGATGCTCTCAAGTTTTAGCTCTTCAATTAGTGATGTGAGTTCCAGTAGCCTGCCCTCAGTATAGATTGTCTAAATGAATGATTAAAGGCAATTTCACTTTAATCTCTTTATCTTTGCTAGTCCAGAGACTGTTATAGTTTTATTTCTAGAAAAGTTTTGTGTATATGTTATATTTGCACATTAGTTGTAAAAATGTTACTTTTCCCTCCTTTTTTCCTTTTTTTTATTTTTCTTGGTCATAGGGCTTGAATTCTGGGTCTGGGCGTTGTCCCTGGGCTCAGTGCCACTTCCGGTTTTCTGGTGGTTAATTGGAGGTAAGAGTGTCACAGATTTCCTGCCAGGGAAGCTTTAAACTACCATCCTCAAATCTCAGCTCCTGAGTAGCTAGGATTACATGAATGAGCCAATGGCACACACCTAAAATGGTACTTATTTTAAGTTCTATGATTTAGTTGAGGGAGTAGCATGAGTGTGTAGAAAGATAACTTTCAAGTCATCTCTCTAAATATTTTTTTCATTTTCATAATATTTATTTCAGTGATTAATAACTGAAACTCCCAAAGTAACAGTATGATCCTTCATTTTCTCCTTCTCATAGATACTATTGGAAGAGAATGAATGAGATTTAAGTCTAAGACAGTATGTACTTGAAATTATAAAAAAAAAATATTTTGATGATACATAAAGAGCCACATAACACAACGTGCTTTTCATTTTCTAAAGAAAGAAATGTGATACAAGTATGTTTATTGGCAGGCTTTTTTCATCTGAAAAACAAAGAAAAAACAATATCCTAAAAAAGCTGAAAGCGATCAGCAACCATGTAAATGTGATATAGCATTAGAGACTTGAAAACATGAATTGGTTCAGATAAAATAATTCTTTGCGAAAGGTATCTGTTCAATTAATTTATTCATTACAATTTTTTTTATTTTTATTTACATGTTAATATATAAATACATACAAGTGTGTGTGTGTGTGTGTGTGTGTGTGTGTGTGTGTGTGTGTGTGTGTGTGTGTGTGTGTGTGTGTGTGTATCAGCAGTATCTGTCCAGTAAAAATTCTGGTTATGTATGGTTAGGTAATTTCATCATGTCAAGTTCATCAAAAGGATGGACTTCCATAAACCTTAACAACCCTGCAACACCACTGCACATGCAAACTTAAGTGTTCATCATTGTAAGCTAGACCTGTGTTTTACCAAAGCTTTATATATAGTGTGCTATTTTTTCATTTAGGCTTAACAGAAAATATGTTTGGCCCTAGAAATAAATGATGGCATTTATTACTATGATAATTTAGTGTAAATCTTTACATTGAACACATGGTCAGTATTGTTGTTTTTCTTTCCTTTTCTTATTTTGTCTTTAGGAAGTTGATTTGAGTTTTGATGTTCTGTTTGCCAGACAGGTACTCCACCACTGGAGCCACTCCATCAATCCTTTCTCATTTAAGTTACTTTACTCCTAGAGTAGCAATTTTTGCACCCATCCCAGAAAGCAGGGATTATGATTGCATTCCAATATCCCTACCTAGTAGGGATATTCCTTGACTGATTCAGAACTGTGATCCTCTCAAATTCTACTAATTTATTTTATGGAGTGAGCTCCAGTTCTGCCCACTTCTAAAAGATATGACAGAAATAAATGATTACAGGTAATTTGAGTTAATCAATGATTAATATAGGTGATTTGATATAAAAATGTAGGGTAAGTTTGCAAGTATAATCACAGTAGTCAGATATTTTGCTAAGTAATTTTGTTTCACATTAAAAACACATCTCGACCAAAATTAAGGACTTACTTTTGCTGTCTGTCAACTTGTATGCCATTTGGGAAAATCAACTTCATGTCTTCCATGTGTGATAAAGGACTTTGAGTGGTCTGATGTGTTAGTTCACATCTATAATCATGGTTAGAAATCAGAAATAAATAGATCACCATTTGAACATAGGCTAACCAAAAAATTAGGAAGTCCCAATCTCAACAAATAAGTGGATTATGTTGAAGCATGCCATTAATTTCAACACAACAAGAGACTAAGTCTCTGCCAAGTACCTGTGCCACTTAGGTAACTGGCTCACATGGAGCCAGTCAACTCTCCTGATGCAGAAACTGGGCTGAGATTGCTCAAGAGGAGGGAGGAGTCTACCACACTTTCTTAGGTTGGACTTCACAGAATGCAGTGAGCTTGCTTGCTTTACTCCCCTAAATGCCTTAATATGCCATGCTGCTGAGTGTTCATGATTTGATTCCAGTGATCTGTGGTAGAGGTATAAGGGAACATTAAATTAAAGTTCACATTCACTAATTGAGCTGCTCTTCCCAGCCTGTGAGTTCAACTCAGCAAGTGTTCATTATTTGAGAGTTGAGAATACTGAAGTAGGAGAGAGAGAGAGGGTGAGTGAAATAAAGGAGAGAAAGAGAGAGGGGGGGAAGGAAGGAGGGAAGGAAGGAAGGAAGGAAGGAAGGAAGGAAGGAAGGAAGGAAGGAAGGAAGAAAAAAGAAAAAAGAAAGAAAAAGAAAGAGAGAAAGAAAATGTTTGAGAATGATTTTTTAAGAGTCTGGAGTCACATGGCAGTACTACGTGTATTCAATATTAGGTCTGCCCCTGGCCATGCAGACCCTATGCATATGCCTTTTCACTTCTTCGCTAAGTTTCCACCCTTTATGTGTTATCCAGGTATCTGGCACACCTGGAGGCAGCCACCTCCTCCTCCCACTAAGTCACGACCTGGTCAGCCTCTGATCAAACTTTCCATCTGACTGGAGGTGAATCCCAGTCCCTGAAGTCACATCCAGATCCAGTATTGCTAGTCTTTCCCCCTACCTGGCCACACCTCATCCGATCCTTTGCCTAGATACAGCCAGGCCCGAGGTTGGGTCGCCCTATTTTTTGTACATGCTTTTCCACCATGTATGGCATGGGCAGCAGTTCAGTAAATAAACAACTTTACCTGGCTTAATACCATGTTGTGTTCTTGTTATTGGTTACCTAATGAAATTCAACTAATTAGTATGCTTTACACTTCAGAATTTTTAGTTATGAATCCATGGACATTTTAGTGACACATTGTGAGTTCAGTATCTAGAAAACACATGCATTAACTCATCATTTATCATTATAATTCTGCCAGGAATCTTTAATAACAGCTTAATTAACCATAAAATCTATTTTGTTTACTTTCCTCTGTTTTATTTTTGCTTAAAATAATAAGAGTTGTCGGGACAATATGAAAGGATCTCTGGTTTCATATTTTCTAATCACTCCGGGCTACAACCTGAGTGCTGCCAGCTCAGATGATGGTACTTTGAAATCTTAGAAAGTAAATGCACATCATAAGGGCCAATGGCTACAGGATTTCTCAGATTTTTTTAAAATGTAATTGTTACTAATTGTACAGTGAAGTTACCATTTCACAATTCATGTAATGTGTACATTTGTTTTGTAGACAAGGCCATCCTTTCCTGAGCTTTCTCCAGTTTCTATTTTTTTGTGTGTTGAACGTTTTTGTTTTTGTGCCTGACCTTCTGCTTGAACTCAAGATTGGGTGCTGCCACTGATTTTTTTTGGGGGGGTCCGTTCATGGGGCCTGAACTCTGGGCCTGGGCACTGTCCCTCGCTCTTCAGCTCAAAGCTAGTGCTCTACCACTTGAGCCACAGCACCACTTATGTTTTTTTTTCTTTTTGCTTATGACGTGCTGAAGAATCGAACCCAGGGCATCATGCATGCATGGCAAGCACTCTACCACTGAGTCATCTTCCCAGCCCCCGCCTCTGACGTTTTGTAAGCAAGGCTACTCTGCCTCTGGAGCCCCAGCTCCATTTATGGTTGTTGGTTGTTAATTGTAGAGAAGAGTCTCACAGATTTTCTCACTCCAGTTGGCTTTGAACAGTGATCATCAGCCTCCTGAGTAGCTAGGAGTAGGCCTGAGTCCCCAGTGTCCAGCTAATATAGAGTTGGTTTCATGCTTTCCTGGTTGTGTTACAATTTTCCTCACCTCTTGGCACTAATACTACATATTGCCTGGCTCAAATCTGAATTGGTGGAACATGCTTGTATTTGAGGAAGGCAGGAATAGGAAAATATAGGCCATAGGGAAATATAAGCTAAACAAATCATTCGGAATATCGCATAAAGACAAATAAGTTTACTGCAAGTTTACTGTGTCCTGTCTTTACTATTAATTCTGCATGGCCTGTGAATGATGTCATACATATCCAAATACCCATTGGTAGAAATAAGATTTCTCATCCTGCCCTAAAAACAAAACAAAAACCAACCAAAAGTATTATGTATGAGCCCAGCAATTTCCTCTAATTAGAGACCAATCTGCCGTAGTTTATGAAAAAAGTCCTTTATTCAAGTGCTGCTACTTTTTCTAACCATTAATATAATGAAATCTGTAGTAGACTGTAGAATTGTATACCAGAGCTGTCATTTTAATTTACAAGAAATTCAGAAATTTATATGTTTATTTTTTTTGTCAGTTGTGGCGCTTGAATTCCGAGCCTGGGCACTGACTCTGAGACTCTGTGCTCAAGTTAGTTAGCACTGGGTCAATTGAGCCATGGAGCCACTTCAAGCTTTTGAGTTGTTAATTGTAGATAAGAGTCTTATGGGAATATTTCTTCCTGGGCTGGCTTTGAACACTATCCTCAGTTCTCAGCCTCATGAGTAGCCGGGATTACACGCATGAGCCACTGGCACCTGGCTTCACATAGAGTTTTTTTTATTGTGAAAATAACATACAGAGAAGTTACAATTAAATGGACAAGTTATTGAATGAATTTCTTATCAAGCATTGTTGCCCTGTCCTTTGTTTCCACTTCCCATACCTTCTTATCTCCACCACACACCTCCCCATCCTAACCCCACTTTTCACCCCTCCTGGCCAAAGTTGTAAAGTTTGTTTTTCAAAATATTGGCTTGTACATTTCATTGCTGCAATGGGTCCACCTGTATCCTTTTTTTAAAATGTGTTTTTTCCTTCCCCTCCACAAATTATACCGACATCAAATACAGTGAAAGCAGTGGATATACTGTGGGGAATGGACATACAAAACATCAAAGATATCATCTTATGAAAATCTTTGAAACAATCACAAGAAAGAAAAAAATGTTTGAATCTTTCTCTTGGGGTATATCTCATCCAACATCAACTTATCTGAACTTTTCTGCATGTCTCAGAAATATATTAGTTATTGCAAATAAGGGAAAACAAGGGGCTTATATTTCTTTGGGCCTGGATTACTACACTTAATATAATTTTTTCCAAGTCTTTCCCTTTCCTAACAAATGGGGCAATGTGTGTCTTCCACACACTTGTACACTCACAAATTACCAGGCAAAGTTGTACCTTAAATACTTATCCAGAGATTGGACAAAAGTCTACTTATTTGTGAAGGTTTTTCCTTGATTATTTTGATGGAGGAGGATAGTTCATGGGACACAGACGACAAGACTTTAGTGAGGAATACTTTATAAACGACTAGCTTATAAAAAGAACGATCAGTATAACATGTGGAGGAGATGGGGACAAACAAGTTGTTTAAGGATTCAGGTGGTCCTGTTGCAACAATGAGAAGTACAAAATGTCATGTCAAAACCAGCTTTACAATGTCGGTGTGGGGGGGGAGGGGGGTATAATTGGGTGGGGGGAGGGGGGTAAAATTGGGTGGGGGGGAGGGGGGAGGCGGGGAAGGGAAGTGAAGGGTAAACAAAGGAGGAGGCTGCAATGCTTGGTAAGAAATGTATGCATTATCCTGCCCATGTAATTGTAGCCCCTCTATACAGTATGTTCTCAAATAAAATAAAATACAATTAAAAAATAAAAAAAGAACAGGAGCACGGTTTTTATCTTTAAATCTTACATTCCTTCAACTATACTATTTTTAAAAAATAATCATTAAATTATGAGAAAACAATGCACCTCTTCTCTTCTCCCCTTCCCCTCTGTCATAAAATATGACAAAAGATTCAAAAATACTCTTTTATCTTACAAGAATGTACACCTGTAAAAATGTCTGTCTATATGTGTAACAATACATGTGTTTTCCAATACTTGTTTGATTTTCCCACCGCTAAGAACTTGCCTTTTTTCCAGATGAAAGCACACTGGGGCTTCAAAGGCAAGCAAGATTAGGAAACAAAAACCTAATAATGTCTTAGGAAGTAGATGTCAAAAATAGATGCAAGAAGCACATGGTAGGCCGAGGGGACCCTGCAGGCAAAATGATTTGTGCAGGATGAGAGGAATAGTGAGAAATAAGGCCTGGATCTGACCTAGGAAGAGCTCTTTGGGGCTGAGACATGCCTGTATCTAGGCCTAGCTGAGGCTATTGGGATTTGATAATGTCCCCATGTGCATAAAGTGATGTGGGAGGGGAGATTTCAGCCTCCAGTTTGTGTTTGGGATGGTCTTATGTGAGGAAGCAGCTTAGATCATTGGGCTCTGAGAGATGACACTACCTCACTCACAATGGAATAGAATATAGAACTCTGAGAGCCACGCAACTGTAACCTACAGTTAGCGCAAGCCAGCTCACTTGGCCTGTGGCTCAGGAACAAGAAAGATGTTCTTGTACTGTTCTCAAAGTCAAGAGACTCAGGTCTCAAGCATGAGAAGTGTGAGTGCCTCACTCGATGCTGCAGACATTCGATCAGTGCCCCAACATGAATCCAATGTCTTAGGACTTTTTATAAGAAGAAACCAAGGAAATCACAAGGAAATTCAGGCCAGGTATAACTATGAGAGAAAACCTATTTAATCTCATCCTAGCCCACACTACAAACTTCTTATGTGCTTTTATATGTGTAGACAGAAAACATTTGCTGTGCACTTTTCAATCCACTCTACTACAATTACTCAGTTTGAAGTCTACTCTCATTTCCATGTTTCATAGATCCATTCTTTTATACCACCTCAGTGTGACAATGAGTCCATCCAATCCCTGAATGTGCCTTATAATATATGGAGCCTGGACTCAGGCTTTCTGGAAATTCTGGTAATGGACCTGTCCCTGCCTACCAGAAAGCTGATCCCTTCTATGTGGGAAACTTCCTCCACCACTACACAGAGTGTAGGACAATGGAGCAGTTGCTGGATATTCTGAAAGTAAGTGTTCCTGGGCTGGGAAGGTGGCTTAGTGGTAGAGAGCTTGCCTTGAATGCATGAGGCCCTGGGTTCGATTCCTGACCACCACATAAGCAGAAAACAACCAGAAATGGTGCTGTGGCTCAAGTGGTAGAGTGCTAGCATTGAGCTGAAGAGCTGAGGGACAGGGCCCAGGCCCAGAGTTCAAGCCTTGACAAACAAAAAAAGTGAGTGTTCTGAAGCCAGGCACCAGTATCTCACACCTGTAATCCTAGATACTGAGGAGACAGAGATCTGAGGTTCACGGTCCAAAGCCAGCCCTGGCAGGAAAGTCCATGATACTCCTCTCCAATAAAACACTAGAAAACCAGAAGTGGTGCTGTGGCTCAAGCGGTAGAGTGCTCCCATTGAGCTGAAGTGCTGAGGGATAGCACCCAAGCCCAGAGTTCAAGCCCCATGACAAACAAAAAAAGTTAGTGTTCCTCCTTCAAACCCAGGGCTGATGAGACCCCCTGGCAGAATATTGGAATACTAGGAACATCTCTGAGACAGTTTCACTGGGATCTTGTCAAAGGAGCTTGGCTTAAGACAAAGAAGTGCAGTCCTTGGCTAATTCTTTAGTACTGGGCTGCCAGAATAATTCATGTGCCTCATAAGTTAATGGAGCCTTAGTAATTTGCTTGCTGAGAGACTAGGATTTAAGGAAGGAGCAAGTGGCACCCAACGTCCATGCTCACCTAGGAAATCACTATCTTTGAGGCGTTTGAAGGAATATAGACAGAAGAAAGGAGGCAACTTTTACTTTAATTGGGGGCTTGAGTGCTGTCCCATTTCTAACACATTACCAATTGAGCCCCAGGTCCAATTCTGGCCTTTGGCTGGTTAATTGAAGATAAATATATTTAGATTTTTACAAACTAGAGTGGGTTCAAACTGTGATTCTCAGATCTCACCCTCCAGATAGAGGCATGAGCCATTGTGCATTTATTTGGACAGATGCACATAAGCATCTTCACAGAATTACCATCAAGTTGTATATACATATCTCCAATTTTGTCTGTCATGTTTACATTACCATGTGGGACTTAGCGAGTTCTATGTGTGTCCTGTTAGTTCAGAAAAGGAGAAGCATAGAGTTAACTTCCTTCTCTCCTCCCATTGGTACAGATCTTTCTACCATAACTGGGAAGAAGATGAACAAGTGAAGAAGTAAGTGGATGCTGGCACAAAGAGTTCTATCCTTGAAAACTTTGTATCTTTGAGGTTTCTGAATCAAACTCAACTTTCTTCTTTGCACACCAGTTGTGATTTTCACCAGGGGGTTGAGGCTTGGCACTTCAGTGGATAGCAGATTACACAGTTGTGGTTGTGGTTGTGCTTTTGGACTCTCATGGATGACAGGGAGGGCTGTGTGTAGCAAGTCAGATCCAGTGGGGAAACAAATTTCTCTTCCTATTACAGGGAGAATTTTAGAGGATTATATTTGAGAAATTACTAGAAGTGGGTTGTGAGGAGCATCCTGCTTGCAGGAGTCTCTTTCCACTTCCCAATAATCAATCTGCCTACAGCCTTGTTTGTTTCATCCTACCTATGTGGATGGACTTCTACCCTGATGATTTCTATGAGCCCAAGAACAATGACACCGTGAAAGAACTTACACAGAATGTCAAGCTCAACATGGTCTCTTCAGACCTGCTCTTCTGCTTACATATTTTTCTGGACCAGCTGGAGGAACCCATGAGACCAAGAAAAAGTGGAAGAAGTCCTTGTTTAGATGCCTCAGAGCTTGTTAGTAGGGATGGAACCTGAGACTCTAGGGATGTGCCTGATTGGCCAAGAGCCCTTAGTACTCCCCAGCTTGGCAAAATTTCCTTTTATGGATATTCATTGCCAGGTAATGTCTGTTCTCCTTTTGAAAGAACTTGGAAGTAGCCACTCATTAGAAAAAGCCTACCTCCTCATCAGTGTTCAGTCCCTACTCAAATCCTACTGCTTCTCCCATTAGATCCCCTTGGAAGTTTAGTGACACCTTAACTACGACAGTCTACTCAAAGACTCCTGTACCTATTTTCATTCTCAGGTTTGCATCACCGTAGAGAAGCTCCTACAGAATTCAAGATAAAGAACTCATCAGTGATGTTTTCTACGGTGACTGATGGAGATAGGAAGCCATCGCTGATCTCCAGAAATCCTGAGAAGGTAGAGGGTTTTTTTCAATTTGTAGAAAGGCCAAAGTAGGTTTTGAGTCCTGTGGACATCCCACTGATTCTGAACCCCACATGTGATGCAGTTTTATCTACACATACCACCAAGGAAGAAGACGATACAGAATGTCTTCCATTGATGTTCACAATCCAGCTTGATCAGCTCTAAATCAGTCAAATAAAAATCACTTCTTGGTGTGATGGTTAAATGTGTGCTAATGGAAAATGACCCCAGTCTATGTTTAGGAAAACCAATAAGTGAGGTCCAAAATCTAGATTCAGTTGAGGAAAGGGAATCTTTCCTCACAGAATACCCAGAACAATCTCTCCTCTTGCAAGGGATCCAATTTCCAGTTGATAAATTAGAATCTGTCCCTCCCTGGACTCAGGAAGAAAATCCTGTCTTTAATGAGGAAGTAGATCACTTTGAAGACTCTGAGGCAGAATTTCTGCCTGAAGGAAACTTAGAGGCCAATCTAGATTTTGAGATTCCTTCTCCCCTTCCTAAGAAAATCCTTATTTTTCTTTTTTTTCTGATTTTTGTAAAAGGTTCATTATATTTATTTTTCTAACTTTATTAAAATGTCATTATTTTTGACATATTCTAGAATTCATGAATCCTAAATATATTTCTTTTTAAACCTACAAACTGAAGAATCGTGCATACCTGTTCTGGAGGCGGGGAAGCAGAGTGACAGGGGGCTGTAGAAGAGAGCTTACTGGATATAATGGGAGCTGTTAAATGCAAAAAGAGTGACAAGGAAGCCAGGCCATGCCTATATGGGGTGATAAGGTGGCTACAAAAGGTCTAGGACATAGCATATCAGATATCCTAGAAAGCTAGTCTGTCAATTGGGACAAATACCACAATACTTATAGCGTTAAGTGTGACTCTCTTCCAACAATGAGTTCAAATCTGTATACATTTTCATTGCATTCATTTGCCTTGAGCAAATACGGAAGGAAAATTTGGCTCCAATAATATAAAAAGTCTACTTTGGGCTGAAAATATTTGACAAAATATATAAGAGATATATATACTGGAAAGTAAAAGCCATCATCAATAGAAGAAAGAAGACTTACATAGATGAACAAACACAAAATCAGGAAAAATTTCCATAATTAAATCAGTTATATGTAAATACATGTTATATTCTTTATGTTATATATAGTATATAATATACTATATTAGATTCAATATGATTTTTCAAACTAAAAAGGCATTTAAAGTTTTAGAATTGAGTGTTTTTTGCACAAAACATTAGTGTAAATATTATTGGAGAAAGTAGTGATATAATTTGATTGTAATATATGAATATATATTTGTGTGTTTCTATATATAACACTGATTATAAATAAATATTATATAGATATATTTGTATATATCTGTCTATGAAGTGAATATAATGGAAGTGAATATAATGAAACTGAGTATAGTATGTATAAAAAAGTTGAGTACAGGAGACTCAGACCTGTAATCCTACTGATGTAGGAAGCTGGGTTTTGAGTTTTAGTATCTCTTATCCCCAAGCCTTAGATTTTTCAGAGGAGGCATGGGCCCTCCAGTGTAGCAAACAGAAATATATGCCATGGGATCACACTCCCTGACTCCAGAGAAAAGTCAGTAGAAATCAGGACAAGCTTCTTATCTTGACTGTGTACTCAGTTCCTATACCAAGAAGGCCATCTTTAGAACACCTCATGGAAAGTTGGCATTCCCTCCAAAAGGTTCTAAAAAGATCCTTCTGAACGATATAGTCTGACTATATTTAATTAAATCTTTTTTCCCTTCGCAAGCTGCAAACACATAGAAATATGACAAGAGCTCAAGAAAGATGGTCAAAGACTTACAAATACATAAAATTATATACTCTGTTTCAGTAATTCAATGACAAATTATCAAAGGCATGTCGAATTTTTTTAAAGGAAATAGAAACATACTCTGAGTTTATCAGTAACTGGGTGATATTTGGGTTGCTGAATTGTTGAATGCACTTCTGGGCAAAGGAGACACATACCTTGGGGGAAATTGTGTGGGGTTGGGTGTCCTCACAGGGCTTCACAATAAAATGGCCATAACATCTAGGCTGTCACAGCCAACTTTGCCATGGCAGCAAGTAGGTGTCAGGCACTGATTTTGCCCTGAAGTGGACTCAACAACACCAACAGGCACAAAGAATGAGAAGGAATGACTATTATCCACCAAACTTCAGCTTAACGAGCTGTCCTTACCAGAACTAGGATAAATTGAGCTGGAAAAGGCTGATCTCCATATAAGGCTCCTGAGCACTAAGGACTAGTGTGTGTGTGTGTGTGTGTGTGTGTGTGTGTGTGTGTGTGTGTGTGTGTGTGTGTGTGTGTGAATACTGGGGCTTGAACTCAGGGAAATGACCTTTAGCTTTTTTTAATCAAGGGTAACAGTCTACGACTTGAACCAAATTTCCATGTCTTGATTTTGAATGGTTAATTAGAGATCAAAGTTTCAGTGTTTCACATGTTCATTCTTTGTCCCTCCTTTTCAATGACACCTTTAACTTCTTTTTTTTGGGAGGGTCCTGTCATAGGGCCTGAACTCTGGGCCTGGGCGCTGTCCCTCAACTCTTCAGCTCAAGGTTAGCGCTCTACCGCTTGAGCCACAGCGCCACTTCCGGCTTTTTTCTTTTTGCTTATGTGGTGCTGAAGAATCAAACCCAGGGCCTCGTGCATGCAAGGCAAGCGCTCTACCACTGAGCCACCTTCCCAGCCCCCCCTTAAACTTCTGAAAGAGAGATAAATGTAAAAAAAAATGAAAGAAAATAAATATCATCTTGTTTCTGTTTCCTGGTCACTGATTATTTTTGAGATAGTGCTTCTTACTAATAAGAATTATTGGTAGAATCTGAAAACCTATTTGAGTAATAAATAGACTAGGAAAAATGTTGTCTCCTATTTTTTGTCACTACATTTCTTTTTGTCTAATTATAAATGCCAGACTTACCTTAAGGGCTTAGAATAAGCAAAATGGCTTATAGAACTCAGATCATATCTTTCCACAGAAGATGACAGCCCCAGAAGAAAAACATGTCCACAACTTGCACAAGGAAGAGAGAGTTTGATGTCTCCTTAAATCTTAGGATCTAATACTCATGAGGAGCCCTGGGGACTGATGATAGATTAAGGACCTAACATTTCCTGTGTCGTTCCACCATAGGAACAGTCACCAGTCTCCCATCACACTGTAGGTGCCACGCCTGACTGGTGACCTTGGGTGTGTCATGAGAACGTGCAGCAGCAAGGCTCTGTCATGGTCATTGGAGAGTCAGTATTGCACACTAAGAGGACATTCATGAAGGTGGTAACAAGGCCTGAGTCAGGGTTTTGTCAGATCTAGATGATTTGTAACAGGCACTACTGTATTCTGGCTAAGAATGTGGATATATCATCAGGGTCTTGCACACTAATTTATCAAGTGTTATCTTGCAACATTTCTGCATGAAAGCCAACAAAAGCTCATCAATGCCCTCTGAACATATTCTCATCAATATTTAGTAAGTAATAAGCTATAAAATCAAGTTCATCATGAGGAAAAATCTGATATGAAAACCAAATTGCAGGAGCATTTACAAAAAATGTTTTTCTGTATGTATCAAATGTGACAAAATATTAAAAATTAATGAAACTGGGAAAGTTAAATTGATTTCTTTTTTTACTATGGTTGCAACTATCTTTTACATTTCAACTACTTAACAAAAAGAAGGTAGGCCAAGCACCACCGGTGACTCACACCTGTAATTCTAGCTAGTTAGAAACCTGAGATCTGAGGAAAGGGAATTGAAGTTGGACTAGTTAGGAAAAACCAGTGAAACTTTGATCTCTAATTAACCATTCAAAATCAAGACATGGAAGTTTGGTTCAAGTCGTAGACTGTCACCCTTGATTAAAAAAGCTAAAGGTCAGCTCCCTGAATTTAAGCCCCAGTATTCACACACACACACACACACACACACACACACACACACACACACACACACACACACACACACACACACACACACATACACACATTCTCAAAAATAACCAGTGACCAGGAAACAGAAACAAGATGATATATATTTTCTTTCATTTTTGTCATTTTTTTCAGAAGTTAAAGGGGTCATAGAAAAGGAGGGACAAAGAATGAACACATGCAACACTGGTATTCAATTGGTACTATGTTGAAAATGACCTATGCAATTTGTTTTGGGGGAAGAACGCGAAAACAGAAAAAGAGATAAAGTGAAAGGATAAAATTGTCCAAAAAAATGCACTCAGGGAATTAGAGCTGTGGCTCAATATGAGTGCCATTATTCAGCAAAAGAGCTCAGAGAAAGTGTCCAGCCCCTGGATTCAAGCCTCATTACTGACTAAAACAAAAACAAGGAAAAAAGAAGTGTAATCATTACCATACGATTGTAACTAAAACCTCTACAGCACAATAATAATAATAATAATAATAATGATAATGATAATAGAAGAAGATGATGATGATGAAGAAGAAGAAGGAAGTTTTGAAAAAACCAAACCAGTGAGAAAAATTGAGAGAGCAAGGGAAGGACTGACCTTTCAAAAAGAAATATATCCATACCTGACTTATATGACTGTAACCTCTGTGTAATTCACATTTATAATAACAATACAAAAGAAAAAACAGAAATGTAGTGCTGGAGCCATAACTCAAATGGGAGGTCAGACTAATATGTATGTGATACCAAGGTCAACCCCCTTATCAATTTCTCCTTCAAAAATGGCTCTTCTTATCACTTGTGCTTTACCTAGCTTATGAAACGGGGTGCAGTTAAAGAAAGAGAAAGGTAATCTGTCAGGCACAGAACTGTACTTGCAAAGAGCAGTACTCACTAGAACACATGATTACTAGACCACTTGATGACTCCATGTTTTCTGAAATAAACAGAACTAGTTGGACTTGAATACATGCTCCACTGTATACTAGATGGGGACTCAAAATTATTGAAACTCTCTGGATCTCAAATTCTTTACAGGTAAAATGAGCATAACAATACGTATCTTACAGCATTATGAGATCTGGTTGTCATCAAACATGGAGCGGTTTTATCTTTGGTGTGTGTGCAACACTCAAACACTGCTGGAAGGAGTATAAACTGGCATGATGTTTACTATATTACTTAACAGTAATACAACATGTCTGTAATCCTACTTACAAAAGAGGCTGAGAAAAGAGGATCAAGGTTTTAAGTCTGGACAGGAAACTGGATCAGATTCATCTCCAATGATCTCTAAAAAAGCTTCAGGTGGAGTTTGGTTCAAGTGGTAGAGTGCTAGACTGGAGCATAAGCCTCAGGAACAGTGCCCAGGCACTGAGTTCAAGCCCTAGGACCAGCACAAGCACACACACATGCACAAGCACACACACACACTAATTTTTTTTGTGTTCCTATGACCCTGCTTAACAATATATTTCCTTTTCCAAGCTCACCTGATTTATTTTGTTTTAAAAGGGACTTCCTGTGTAGCACAGGCTGCTCCTAAACTTACAATGCTCCTGGGTACTGGGAGTACAGGCAAGCCTACTATAATTGCCTTCACTCAGTAACTCTATTTATAATATATTAACAAGAAATTCATTCATACTCATGAAGATATTTGGCTTAAAGCTGTTCACAGTAATATTCTACTGTACAAAATGTAAATAATATAACTGGATATGGTACTATCTTACCACATGGTAATACCAGCCAATACTCAGGAACCTGACACAGGAGAATAAGCAGGTGAGGAAAGCCTGGTCTACGCTGCAAAACCTGGTTTCCAAAGGAAAGAAATTCTATAAATATTAATCTACTATGAAACATACAATATGTTAAATTTATATAATGTAACAAATAGATCATTGTTAATAAAAATAAAATCTTGGCAGACATTTTAAATACATACATATGCATATATATTTAAACTTGTAGAAATAAAATTTCAAGTGCTTTTATCTGCATCTTTCAGTCTACCTGTCACCTACTTATTTACTGACACTTTGATTTCTGTTTAGTCTTCACAAAACACTGTTCTCTCACATAAGTACACAAAATTTTAAAACAAAAAGTACAAAACAAACATTATCATAAATACAAATGTAGTTTAATCCCTACCAAAATAATTTGGAGAAAACATACATTAAGTTAATGGCATTGTATACTGCTCAGGAAGGGAAGTCTAGGAAAATGTAGATTGTATATGTGTGTGTGTGTGCGTGCGTGTGTGTGTGTGTGTGTGTGTTTGTGTGTGTGTGTGTGTGTGTGTGTGTGTGTGTCTGTCTGTCTGTCTGTCTGTCTGTCTTTCTGTCTGTCTGTGTCTGTGTGTTTTCCATGAGTATTATTGGAGTTAGAATTAAACGTATTATTCTTGCTTGGTCTTTTTGCTCAAAGCTGACACTCTACCACTTGAGCCACATCTCCACTTCTGGATTTTGGTTTCTTAATTGGAGAAATATCTCAGATTTTCTGCATGGGCTGCTTTAAACCTGAATCCTCAGTTTTTGACCTCTAAAGTAGATAGGTTTTAAAATATGAGCCACTGGTTGAAAGCAACTACATTAATATTTTTGCATGTTTGAATGAATTTTAAAATAAGACATATATGTTACTTTTGAGAGTGACTGGAAATAGTCATTAACGTTTAACAGAATTTAAAACATACAAAGCTGAGAATGGCAAGTAGCTGAGAACAGAATGTAATAAATTAAAATTACATATGACAGTTTTCAGTCTGTGCACAGAAATAATTACATTATTGGAGCCCAAGGCCATCAGATAGCTGAGCTCCAGCTGGCTGCTATGCTCATGAGGCCAGCTGGTGCTATTCACAAGAATGTGATGTTGTTGGATGGTAGAGATCAGCTTCAAGTTAAGAACTTGAAATATTTCTATTCATCTCGAAGAGGAAACATACCAGGACAAGAAATGTGATTAAAATTGCTGAATGCAAAAACCATCCAGTCAAAGAAGACAGAATAACTCCTTCTTTATCTGAAAAGAGTATTCTCTCAAAAAGAATCATGAGCTGAATATAGTGGTCAATGTTTGTAATCTCTGAACTTGGGAGGCTGATTTAGAAGTTAGCTTGAGGCCAGCCTAAGTTTTAGGCAATCAGAAGGACATATAGTAAAATGCTATCTTAAAACAAGAACAACATAAGACCCAGTGACTGGGAGTGTGTTTAGTGGTAGAGTGCTGGCCTTACATGCAAGAAGCATTTGATTTGATTCCTCAGTATGCCATAAGCAGGAAAACTGGAAGTGGTGCTGTGGCTCAATTGGTAGTGTGCTAGCCTTGAGCAAAAGAAATTCAGGGAGAGTGCACAGGCCCTGATTTCAAGCCCCAGCTCTGGCAAAATTAAAAAAAAAAAACAAGTGCAAAATGCTGTTTGTTGAAATAAATATGTTGAAGAACTTTTATACTCACTAGAAAATTGTGCTGTTGGGAATTCATAATGAACTTTGTTAGGAAAAATTAAAATAAATTAATAAAATGTTATCTGGCATTGGAAAGGACATAGTGAGATGTAAAAATGATTGGTGCCTATGGTTAATTGATACAACAATGTTACAGATACACTTGCCAGACTGTGATTTTTTTAAGTATACAATCGTGGGTTTGTTCATTTACAAAATAATTTTACTGTCAGGCCTAGCTACTAAGGAGACTGAGAACTGTCTGAATCCAGCCAGGGCAGGAAAGTCTGTGAGACCTTTATATCCAACTAAAGGTTCAGAAAATGTGAAGCGACAGTGTTGCTTAAGTGGTAGAGTGCTAGTCTTGAGGTGAAGAGTTGAGATACAATGCCAAGACCTAGAGTTCAAGCCCCACATCTGACAAAAAATATTAATAGTAATAATATTAATTTTATTGTTACTATTAAGGTGTTATATATAAAGGCTACCAATTCATAAGTTTTTTTCTTTGCTAAAAAAATACATATCCATCTTCATTGCCAACAGCCAGGATGTGGCCATCTGCTTTCCAGCTGATCTCTGGGTGTAGAGGCAATGTGTAATACAAAGCAATACAAACCATTTCTGACTATAAATAATTTTTTCTCTGCACATCTTAAAAATCAATGTGACAACATGTAATAAAAAATCCCTAAGTTTAAAACATTCTTCTAAAGAAGTTAAAGAAATCCTGAAAACAAGTATTTTAAGAATAATTTCAAAGAGCTTGAACTCAGGGCCTGGGTTCTGTCTCTGAGATTTACTACTCAAGATTGGGTTGCCACCTTGATCCACAGTGCCACTTCCAATTTTCTCGTCATTAGTTGAATGGAAAAGTCTCAACAACTTTCCTCTCCAACCTGGCTTTGAACTAGGATCTAGAGATCTCAGCCCTCTGAGTAGCTAGGTTTATAGGCATGAGCCCCTGGCACCTGGCTTTTTGCTTACCTGAGACAGAGGCCAGTTAATATTAAATGTCAATCATGTTTAACTTTGTAAAATGAAGTTAACTGAAATGCCTTCCACTAGAAATAAGGAATCAAATGAGTAGGTGGGTTACAACGTTCTTACCAAAAGTTACATATTTTCCTTGTGTTTTTTTCTTCCAAAATTGTGTGCTTTCCAGAATCATACCTTATCTTTCCTTGCTAGTTTCTTTGGTTTATTTCATAATTGTCCACAGCTTCTTCAGCCATCATTTATTTATGTGAAGAGCTTTCAAACATCTATTTTCAGCCCAAATTCCTTGTATACACCTCTCATCCATATATTCAACTGACATAAAAACTTGTGAAACAGTAATCATCTATTATCAGTATTGGATATTAATGTGTAAGTAAAATTTAAGAAAATTACATCAATAATTATAACATGATTTTAATAATAGTGCTAAACATAAATACAACGTTGATTATATTCTGAGCAATTCAATAAAAACCTCCAGGAAAAGAAATCACTTTTTTTAGTGCTGATATTATGGTTTAAACTCAGGACCTTACCTTCTCACTTAAGCTTTTTCCCTCAAGGGTGGTGCTCTGTATTTCAACCACAGCTCTCCTTCGAATTTTATTTGGGGGATAATATAGAGATAAGAATCTCATGGAATAAAAAATATCATTTTTGTCCCTATCTTGGGGTTCATTTCACATAACATTCTCTTATAAGGTTATATGGTACCATGTACTACTTTCTGAAAGTGAGGTTAACCATGGGACCTATAGTTATTTGAGCCTCGCTTATTTCACTTGATAAAATTTTTTCCCGTCTTTCCATTTCCTAGCAAAGAGGGCGATTTCATTCTCTCTGATGGAGGCATAGAATTCCAGTGTGTGTGTGTGTGTGTGTGTGTGTGTGTGTGTGTGTGTATCACATTTTCTTGATCCATTCATCTACTGAGAGGCATCTGGGTTGGTTCCATATCTTAGCTATGGTAAATAATGCTGCAATAAACACAGTTGTGCCGGTAGTTTAGTATGGTCTTGTGTGTTATCATTTGGTAAATGCCCAAAAGTGGGATTGCTGGGTCATAGGGGAGCTCTAAGTGGAGTCTTGGAAAAAATTATATTAAGCAAAGTAAGTCAGACAAAAGAAATATAGGTCCTATGGTTTCCCTTATTTGGAATAACTAGTGTATATCTAGGACAAGCATAAGAGTTGAAATGCTATGTACATACCACCAGATAAGATGATGCTAAGCGAAGTGAATACCAAGATAGGGTTTATAATTTACCATGTGATTTCTTTTTGTTTTTGTTTTTGTATTTTCCCCCACCAAGGTATAACTCCTGTTTTCACTGTATTTAATGTCGGTGCCCTGCATCTTGTATACACCATTTCTCTAGCTTGGGGAGGGCAAGGGAAAAAACAAAATGTTTAAATAGGGCAGGCTGACCCGTTGTAACAATGAGATGCACAAGACACTATGTTGAAAAAGAATCTTTACAATATGGGTGGGGAAGCAGGGAAGGGAGGAGAGGGGTGTGTGTAGTTGTGGAGGTGGGAGGGAAGAAAGGGTAGGGGAAAAACAAAGGAGGAGGTAACAATGACTCATAGAAAATGTACTCATTACCTTGCTCATGTAACTATAACCCCTCTATACCATATTTTTACAGTAAAAACCTCTTTTATAAAACAGAAGTTGTCATGTACACGAAGTATAGCAGCACATATGTAATTCCAGCTGATTGGGAAGCAGAGATGACAAGGATCATGGTATGAGGCCAGGCCAGAGAAAAAACTGCCAAGACAGCTATCTCAATGAATGAGCTTTCCATAGTGGTTCACATCTGTATTCCTAGCTAATTATGTGGGAGGCATAGGTAGCAAAGTCTCAGTCAATCTAAGATCAGAGCCGGGCAAAAAGTTCAAGACCTCAAGTAATTAAATGGACTAGAAGTATGGTAAAAGTAGTTGAGCTTCTTGATGGTATACAACCAGAGTCCTATCTAGCAAGCAGGGAACCCCTGAATAGAACCCTTCCACCAAAAAGCATAAAAATAATTTTAACCTATTTGAACATCTAATTTCAAGGAGCCTGACAGATCAGAGATGATGACATTCTCTTTAAAATTAGGTATTCAAAAGAGACAAAGTTATTTAGATTTTGAAAAAATTACAAAGGAAAATACATGTGATTTCTGTTAGCTCTGTAATTCTTGAAAACATGAAGTGTACTCAAGTATTTAATATATATCCATATGTGTGCATATGTCCATGTCTATATGTATATCCAAGTATGTATGTATATATATGTATATATACATACATATATGTATATGTATATATATGTATGTATATATACATACATACATACAAGTGGTTCGTGTCTATTCTGTGTAGCAAATGGTACAAATGAATCTGTATAATCACTATTCAAATGCACGAATAGACAAAGAGAATGAGCAAAGAACTAATATTCAGGAAAATATGGCAAGCCCATAACCCTGAAAATCTTTTACATCAGTTTGCATGTTTCAGTTACTGCAGTACAGGGACAGTAGGACGACAGTGGGATACTAGGCAGATGAAATGAGAAATGAGAGATACAAATGTTAAAATATTCTTTCTGATGGGTAAGTAGAATTTCTTCTGTGTGTGTGTGTGTGTGTGTGTGTGTGTGTGTGTGTGTGTGTGTGTGTGTGTGTGTGTTACATTTTCTTGATTATTTTTTCTCTTGAAGGTTATCTGGGCAGATTCAATAAGAATGGTCTGGCTGAAACCTTTACTATATCCTGGTTTGTAATCTTTCCGGTAAATGCCTGGAGTAGAGTTGCTGGATCATATGGAAGTGGGTAGTCAAATGAGGGGTGAAGGGTTAAAAGGTAGAAGAATGAACAGGAGAAATGGGGGAAAATGCAGAGAGGAATCCAATAAACATCCTACAATATTAAGAAGAGTGAAGGAAGAAGTGCATAGAGGAGGGATGGATGAGAACATTGAAAGGGTTGGCACTGATCAAGGTATATTGTACTCATAAAATGCTTTGTTTAATGATAATTTCTTACTACTTAAAATTTATTTCTACTTAAAATAATAATTAAAAAATCATGTCCCTAAACTGTTATGCAATTAGAAGCAAAGAATGAGAATTTGCTCAGATCAACTCCAGGGTCTATAAGTCTTTTTTGTTAGGATAAGTTTTAGAACAACACTAATGATACATATCACCTAAAAAGAATTAATGATTTTCAGTTATTTAAAGTAATCATTTTGGAGATATGGCTCAAGTGGCAAAATGCTACTTAGTGAGCAAAGCTGTCAGATAATGAATTCAAGTCTCAATCTCGAACAAAAGTACAAACGATCAGTAAAATTCTGGCACTTTCCTGGGCACTGGTACCTCATGCCTTTAATCCTACCTTTAATCAGAAGGCAGAGATCTGGGGATCTCATTTCAATGTCAGCTTAGATAGGAACGTCTGTGAGTTTCTCATCTCCAACTCACTGCCAAAGAAAGCTGGAAGTGGACTCATGATTCGTAGAATGCTTGCCTACAGCAAAAAGCTCAGAGGCAGAACCCAATCCTAAAGTTCAAGCCTTAGAATAGTGCATATACATACACAGGGGAAGTAAGTCACTCAAGTTCTCAATGTTCCATTTCCCTAATCCTAACTCAAATCTTGTACAGAACCCTAAGAGTAACCTTGATGATAACAGTAACCCAACCTTAAAATTAATGGAAAATATATTCTAACAGATACTCATTGTCTTTGAAATGATTTGCACTTTGCTCCAAATACTACAGATTCCCTGACTTGGACTCTGAAATAGTTCCCTATTATGAATCATTAACCTCAAATCTTCATATCATGAAAACTTCTGTAGTTTCCACTGATCTTAACTTTTACTGAACTCCTCTACCTCCAAAAAGAAGTTTCAGGTTTACTTAAAATCTACTCTTGTTCTTAACCCTAACTATATATCTAAACCTTACTAGAAACCTAACTCTAAATTTAACCCTATTGAAACCTGAATAAGAAACTTAAGAAAACTCTGTAGTTTTTGTTAAATTTCAGACTTATTTTACTTGAAAGTGTTAGCAGAAAACTCAGTTTTACCTGAAAGCTCACCCTTCCCTAAGCCTAAGTCTAACCTGAACTAGAAAAGCAACCCTAGCCCTAGAACTAACAGCCTTTGTATTCTAAAGGTCATAAAAATACATTAGTTTTTATTCATCCTAACTTTGATTTAACTCATCCTTCTAAAAATACTTTGTAGTTTTACTCATTATCTTGCCATTTTTGTAACCCTAACCCTAACTGGAATATTGAGGCTAACACTCACACTAACCATACCCTAATCTTAATATTATTAGCAGTTTCTTATTTCACATTCATCCTAATTCTAACTAGACTTGTTATTCGAAGATTTACTTTTAGTTGAACCCTAAACTTTCCATTTCCCTAATGCTAACACTAACTCCAGCTGGAACTGAAACCTAACTTTCACACTAATGATAGTCCAATACTAATGTTTAAGAAAAATACTCTAGTTTTTATTCATTCTAATGAATACTCCAGTTTGCACTCTGGAAATGAGTTTGTTTGCCCTAATTCCCACAAAATTTCTGACACTTCCTCTGAAATTATCTTGTTCCCTAACATGAACCATTATATTATTTGTCCTCACATTCTCTTATCAGGAAAAATACTGTAGTTTCCAATGATCCTACCTTTTCCTGAACCCCTGTGCCCTAAAACAATATCAGATTTACTTACCACCTAGTCCATTAATTAACTCTAACTCTCAACCTAAACCTGGCTGGAAAACTCTCATTAATCATTACTAGAATGATCACTGAGAAATAAGTATAATGATAATGGTCTAGTTACTGTTCAATCTCATATTTTTGCTTCCACTTGTTAGTGAAAACTGAATATTATACTAAAAACTTTCCTATTCATAACACTATTCCTACTCAGAACAAAATACTGACCCTAATGTTAATCCAAATTATATGTCAATACTAATACTAACACAAGTACACTAGTTTTCACTCATCCTAACTTGATTCAAATAAGCTTTCCAAAAATAGGTTTCAATTTTTTTCCAATATCTTAGTCATTTTCTAACCCTAAACTTAATCTTAACTGGAACATTGAGAATAACCATAACCCTAATCGCAAGTACATTCTAATATTAATAGCAATACTCTAGTTCACATTCATTCTAATTCCTGCCAGGCTTATTCTAAAATTTACCTTCAATTTGACGCTCATTTTTTTCTCCTTCACTCTAAACCCAATCATGGCTAGAATCATAACCATATTCTTGACACTTACGGTATCTCACTTCTAAAATTTATGAAAAATGCTTGTTTTGTGTCATCATTACTGAAATTCCACCTGTAATTCTTGAAATAAATTGCAGGTTTTCCTAAACCCTATAGATTTTCTCACTCTTAACTCTGAATCTATCTAGTTCCTTAACAGGAATCATTATATCCATTGATCTCAAATCCTGATATTATGAAATACATTATACTTCCAATATCCAAGCTTTTCCTGAATTCCTAGAACCTAAAATAAGTTCAGATTTACTTAACATTTAACACATTTCTTTTCTTTTTCTTTTTGTCCAACGTGGGGCTTGCACTCTGGGCCTGGGCATGATCCCTGAACTCTAGGTCATGATCCCTCAGTTCTTTAGCTGTAGGTGTGCACTTTACCACTTGAGCCACAGCACCACTTTTGGGTTTTCTGGTGGTTAATTGGAGATAAGTGTCTCATGGACTTTCTGCCCTGGCAGGCTTTGAACTGCGATCCTCAGAAATCAGCTTCCTGACTAGCTAGGATAATAGGCACGAGAAACTAGTTTAACCAATTTATTTATCCTATTCTCAACCTCTTTTAACCAGAAACCTAATCCTAATCACAATCTGATTTAACACCAAATAGTTACTGTAAGGAAAATTGTCTAGATTCTATTCAATCACACATTTTTTTGTTTCTACTTCTTATTGGAAAACTAAATTTTACACTAAAACTTATCCTTCCCTAAACCTAACGAGAACAAAATGTAATTCACCTTTAAGCCAAATTATGTCTAAATGTTTAAAGTAACACAGACACTGGTTTTCATTAATTCTAACCTTGATGCCATTCATTCTTCTTAAAATATGTTAAATCTTACATCTTTTTCTCATGCTAACCCCAGCTCTAACTGGAACACCTTGCCTAATACCAAACCTACATATAACCGAATCATAATGTTAATAGCAAGCCTCTATTACACTTTTATTCTCTTGCTCAGCGTGTAGGTCTAAATTTTACTTGCATTTTGAGCCTACATTTTTTTAAGTGTTTTTCTATTTCCTGTCAGGTTTTCTTTTTCTTTTTTTTTTTTTTTTTTGGTCGGTCATGGGGCCTAAATTCTGGAATTGGGCGCTGTCCCTCCACTCTTCAGATCAAGGCAAGTGCTCTACCACTTAAGCCACAGCGCCACTTATGGTTTTCTAGTGGTTTATCGGAGATGTGAGACTCACAGACTTTCCTGCCTGGGCTGCTTGGAACTCCGATCCTCAGACATCAGCATCCTGAGTAGCTAGGATTAAAAGCGTTAGCCACTGATGCCCATCTTTATTATATTTTTAAATTTTATTTTATTGTAAAGATGCTTTAAAGACAGATTAGTTATACGAGTAAGGTAATGGGTTTATTTCTTGTTGAGCATTGTTACACCCTTCTTTGTTGTTCTCCTACTACCCACCCCTCCCTTAATCCTGCCTCCTCTTGGTGTAAAGTCCGTTTTCAACATAGGGTCTTCTGAGTATCATTGTTGCAATGAGTCATCCTGTATTGAACCTATTTCACTTAACTTAAATCTAATTTTGTCTGGGATCCTAAATCTAATCATAATAATAATGATAGCTAAATTCAGAAGTTAATAAAAACATTCAAGTTTTTATTCATCTTGTTAATCCACTATACAACTTGAATTAAATTGCAGTTTACCTTAATTATTTTTCCAAATTAGATTATATGTGCATATATAAAGATGTAACTTTATGTGAAATACAGAAGATCTTTAGAAGAAGAAGTAATGAAAAGAAAATAGAAGGAGGGAGTATAATCAAATGCTTTAAACATATTATGGAATTGCCACTTCTGACAATTAATATCCATTAACAACATAACTAAAAATTAATAAAGAACACACTGTCGTCTAGTATTTTTTAAGAGAGCTATGATATGTCTTGTGAATAAAATACTTGTGCTAGATAAACTTTGTTCATGCATATTTTATATTGTTATTGATCTATTATTAACTTAATGAAAAAAATATAGCAAATAAGATTCCATGAAATAATCATAAAACAGTTTTTTAGTAATTGAGAAAAAGTTATAGTCATGAATGTTAGGAAACTAAATTTCTATTTCTCTATGAAGCAATAATTTAGGTTTACTAATCTAGTTATTTTAGAGAACATGATTGGCATGAAAAACAACTAACTGTATATCTTGTTTCTTTAATGTATGATGTTTAAACATTGTCTTTCATTCAAATGAATACTTAGGTTTACTTTTCAAAATAAATGCAATTTTATCTCCTTTCAAAACAAGTATTTACCCTGCAATTAAATGTATTAGCATATTCAAGTATTTAAAAGCTAAAATTTCTATGTTTGATACGTAGCTCTACATATTCAGAATGACACAATTTTTGTATTCGTAAATGTCTGGGATTTTTGCTTCATCAATATAAATTATCTCATGAGGTTGTTGCAAAGGCTCCAATAACCAGTGTGGTCAAAAACATTTCCTGAATTCTAAAAATTAAACCTTATCATTTTTAGCCTTTGATTATATCATTTATTGTCTCTTCAGAGCAATTAAGATAAACTAAATACTACTTTTTAAAGATGTTGCTCACATTGTAAATAATATCATCACAGGTCACAAAGGGACTGATTATTTCAGACTCATCATATTTGGTAAAGTTAGTGTGAAGAATGTAGAGAGCAGAAGGTTCATATACTCAATAAATATTTTTGGTTAATTTAAATTAAATTAAATATCTGGATTTCTAATTAGGAGGTTAATCACATGGAAACAGGAAAATATTTTTTTTAAAATAATTACTTTGGGACCATTTTTCTTCTTAAAATATGAAGCAAAAATATCTATAAGAAATATATTTTTTTCAATAAAATGTTTCAATCCTTAGTAAACTGCTTTATACTTTAATATAAAGTCTGTCTCAAAATAGAAATTCTGCAACTAAATTAATGTATGTTTTCATGCACAAAATTCTGTAACTTCTAGTCTTATGTGATTTTAATTATATTTTTTTAGTTGTGATATGATCCCTACTTATATTTATTACAAACTTTGGTAATTATAAAAATCATGCCGGTACACACTAACTTACCTAAGATAATATTCAAACAAAATTATCTTTTTTTCGGTCTCCAATAGGGAAAGATGATGTGCTGAAGTATATTAAATGAAAGCACTCTAACAAAGAGTCTTTATGGAATGGAAATATTCAACATGAGGATGAGAACATGAGCACTTTCTACTTGGCTGAACAGGAATTTTTGTTTCTACAGTACTTTCTTACCTTTTAATCACACAGGGAAAGCCATAAACTTTGAAATTCATATGAAGGAATTGCTTTACTAAAAGATGTGGCAACCCTGCTCAAAAGCTCGATCGTATCACTAGGTCTTTGTGCTTGCTGGCTGATCTATTTCTCTATCATATGTTTCATATTATTAAACATATTAGTAATTAAGCAGTAAGTACATTACAGGAGATTCCTGAAAATCACAGCTATTACAGTTTAATAATCAGAAGTGAGGAAAAAGATTTTATTAATCTCCAATTTCTCCCTTTGGCCTTCAATTTGCCAATTAATTTTCAAAACAATCATGTAAGATGTTAGTTTATTTTTCCCTTTTTAATTAGAGGTTAAGCAAGTGTTGTTTTTTTTTTTTTTCAGTAAAAAGTGATGACAATGGTATCAGAGCTCTTGTAAGGGCACCTTCTCCTTAACAATTAATGGTCTATGGACTGTAAATATAGAAGCCACACTAAAATTCTCTACACACACACACACACAAACACACACACACACACAAACAAGCACACACACACACCACTGACACCCAGACACATCAGATATATGTTCCATTCCCTTATAATGATAGTTGATTAATGTTTGCTGCATTGCTTTATCTCAGCTTCAAGATCTTTCCTGGACCTTTATCTTTCCCCGAGATCAAGTCCCTAATTCTTAGTATACTGAGTGTCTGTGTATTCACAATAGGTTCCTGCCTGCTTCAAGCCAATTAATACCCTGAATACAGTATCCTCAAACTTCACATCCCAGTCAAACTCCATGAGTTTATACACCGTTGCAAAATACTAAAATTTATTGGATGTAGAAACCAAGAGAACACCCACCTTGTTACTATAGTAGAAATTGACATCATGAAAGTAGAAGAATATTGATCAAGAACTGAGGTAAGAGAATGGTAGTATGTCTAAAATGTAGAATACTGGATATGTGTTACAGATACAAAATCATCATCTATAGGCGTATTTATTGAAAATGTAATCATATGTTGAAAGCACTATTTACAAATACAGTTTTCCAGTTATTTGCTTACCTATCACTTCTGATCACAAACCCGCTCATGAATTTTATAGTATCTTTGAATAAAGATTTGCATGTATGTATCATCTTAAAATAAGACAGTATGCTTTTACATCTTTCTTTCTATATGACAAGCCCTTAATTTTTGTTTCCCTGTTTGAAATATAAACTTTGTTGTGAATTGTAATTTTCTAAAGATGAGTGATATTCATGAACACTAATATGTTGGTGCCTTTAAGTAAACTGAGACTTGATGTGGTATGATAGTTCATGTGTCTAATTGACATAACCATTAGATGATTCATGTATAAACATGTGCATTGCACTTTTTTATTTTTATATATAAAATAGTCCCCAAGGATATACTTTAAAGTGATAAGGGGGGGTTGTCTCCATGTTGCATACTTTATATTTATTTCAGTAAAAGTACTAGAAATAAATGATGTTTACTAAAACAATATAAAAGAACATATTTTCTTTAGAACATATTTCTAAAGACAATAGATTTATTGTTTAAAGTATAGAAAAGAGTAAAATAGGTTTCTTGCTTGAGACTGCATAAATTATATATGAATGTAGCTCAAGATGAGACTCAGAGATAAATTCATATTAATATTACTGAGATTTATATCACAATATAAGCAATATAGGTATTTTAAGGAACGGGTCATTCCAAGCCCTAGATACCTAATAGATGAAGAATGGTATTGAAAATAGCAGAGGAAAACAATTCAAAATGCAGATGTTATGATTTTATAATACTAGTACGAAAAAATTGGAGCATTTGCCTTTCTGAAGGAGAATGTTTAGCCAGTAATTTCAGTGAAAGGCATTAGTTGTAACCAGTCTAAAGTCTTTTCCTCCAAGATATCCAACAGTACTATACTCATCCTCTGAAGAGTAAGTAAGAGATAATTAGCTTTGCTTAATATTAATTTAATTGTAGCAAATAGGTTAAAATATCGGCAATCTTTCTTTCAATGTAATAACTTACATTTGTTTTACTAGACTCAAGACCCCCCGAAGACCACCCGACCAATACAAATAACAAAGGCATCTTTTATTTGCAAGCTCCAGGCTGGTGCTCTGTGCAATTGGTAACCCATGACACTAAGAGACCCCTAGCATAGCAGCACAGTTTTTATAGTATTGAACAAACAACTTTATGGAAGTTTTAAGTGAGAAATTACATGATTGATTAACATTTTAATAAACTAAGCTATACATATGTGATTGGCTAATATTATTGAGGTGTTATTGACAAGAAGTGTCTGGCCACTGGGTCACCGTGTCTTGCATGGCCAACCAATGTTTGGTCAATGCATTTGGAGAAAATTCCTGTGGCTTTTCCAAGGATTGTTTATGTCCAGGAATTGTTTTTCTTTTTGTGTCATTTCTGGGTCCAACCCATGGTTATTTTCATAATTCATACCTCACAAGATGGTTGCTAGCCTGTAATGTAGTTACTTAGGCCTTCATTGTGCCTCTTTGAGCTTTAAGCTCTTCACATTTCATATTATTACTGTCTCTTCATACAAGCCAGAAATCACTATGTAAAAGTAACACAAACCGAAAAACAAAAATAAGTTGATACAACCATCACAAATCCTAAATTATGTGAAAAAAATCCCCAATATAATAAATGAACCAGAGGAAGAGGAAAAACAGTGGCAGAATAACAACAGAAAAGTACCCTAGATTTCCCTAACGAAACAGAGATTTAGAGTCCTAGAAGGTACTCCATTTCTAGGGTGTCACACCAAGTTAGGTATAATTATATATAGATACACAATTCCAAAGAATATTTTTTTTAATTTTATTTTATTTTATTTGAGAACATACTGTACAGAGGGGCTACAATTACATGGGCAGGATAATGCATACATTTCTTACCAAGCATTGCAGCCTCCTCCTTTGTTTACCCTTCACCTCCCTTCCCGGCCTCCCCCCTCCCCCCACCCAATTATACCCCCCTCCCCCCCACACACCGACATTGTAAAGCTGGTTTTGACATGACATTTTGTACTTCTCATTGTTGCAACAGGTCCACCTGAATCCTTAAACGACTTGTTTGTCCCCATCTCCTCCACATGTTATACTGACATCGAATATAGTGAAAGCGGGGGGTTACAATGTGGGGGAGGGACATACAAAGCAACAAAGAAATAATCTTATAAATGTGTTAGAAACACATGCATGAAAGAAACGAAAACATTAAAATACATATTTAAGGGTTCATTTTCCTAACATCACATTATCTGACCTTTTCCGCTTGACTCATACCTATACTAGATATTGCAAATAAGGGAAACCATGGGACCTATGCTTCCCAAAGAATATTTTATACTGTCTTCACAAGAAAACAGAAATCTATGAAAAGTTACCCAGCCAGGAAGGTGACTGCTGTGACTGTGTTGGCCAACATATACAAAAACACAATTGCAGTGTGGAAATGAAAGGGACACTTGGGAAAAAAATAATGAACAGAGAGACAGTCACATATAAACACAGGCACAATTCACCTTACCACTGGATAGTCGGAATTGTCATTGGAACCACAAGTATAAATTTGACAACATCTCTCACAACTGATCTCTTCTCCTATACTTAATGTTCTAGACAAAAACCTAATTCCAGAAAAACAAATCACAATAGTAGACCAAAGCAACGCCTGGCAAATCATCCAAGAACATAGATAGTCACCTATTAAAATCATAGATTCCCCCAAATGAAAGCCAAGAAATACTTCAAATGGACAGAACAAATCAGAAAATAATGAGAAAAGTCATGCCAAGGTAATATTCACACAGAAATTGGACGGGCATTAGAACAATCAATTATCTAGAAGATATTTTTCAAAATACATTACAAATCCTGCTGAAAAATGTGATTAATGAAAAGATACAAAACCTCTACAAGGAAATTTGGGAACAAGATGAGACCAACCAAAGATCAGCAAAATAATTCATGGTGACTCCAAACACAAAGAAAAATAAATTCTGAGAAGGCAAGAGAGTCCAATGGAAAAAATGGATGCCAAGTTAAAAGATATGAGGGAAGATACAGCTAAAACACATACCTCCCAAGCCACCACCCAATAAAAAGTTGTAAAGAAAATCCATACAAACCTAAAATAAAGCTTTAATAAAGAGATAGAAGCCAAAGAACAATAACCAATTGTAAGACAGGGAAATCAAAGAGAGAGGCTAATTCAGATAAGAGAAGCCTTTAGAACACCAAAGAGAGTATACTAGAACAGAACAAACCACCATCACATCATAATCTATTAGAGGATCATTAGACATCAATGAAGGGATTCTTAAATATGTCAGGAGAAAAGACAGATTATATAAAGGATATACAGTCAGAATAAATACAAATTTCTTAGCTGATATGGTAAAAAGGGGAGCCTCACATGATATATGACAAACATTAAAGGCAATCAACTACCAACCGTGAATATGGTCCCAAGCCAAACTCTCCTTTACATTAAAAGGATATATAAAAATATTTCATGCCAAAGAAATCTTGAAACAATGTATCTCCACCAAATCATCAGGATAGAAGTTAATCAAATATATCCTACATAGAGAAGATCCTGAAGAACAGGAACTGGTTATATAAAATGCTCCCTACCAGTGAACAATGTAAATATCTTTAGAGTAGATGAGACACAGAGCCTTACAGCAGGTGAATAACATAGCAGGAATTATGAGATATTTCACAGACTTAACTCTCAATATCAATGGATTTAACTTTCCAGTTAGAAAACAGACTAAATAGTATAATAAAATAAGACCCATGCATATAATATCTACAAAAGACACATTTTATTGACAATAACAAACACATACTCAAACTGAAAGGCTGGAAGGAAAATTTTCAAGCAAATGAACACCATAAACAGGCCACAGTAGAATTACTAACATAAGATAAAATTGAATTCAAAATAAAATTACTAGGAAGAGAAATTATATATTGATAAAGGCACATCTCCATTAGGTAGATATATCAAGTCTAAGTATCAATGGCTGGAGCACCCCACTTCATCAACCAAATATTACTTAACCAAAAAAACATTTCTCAACACATCATTGAAATGCATGGATAGGTCATCCAGGAAAAACTCAACCAAGAAACTGGAGACCTAAATAACTACATTGAACGTCTAGCCCTAACAGACATCTACAGAATATACATTCAGCATCAGTATACACATTCTTCACAGCAGCTCATGAAAGAGTCTCCAAAATAGAACATATCCTATATCACATAGAAATTCTATCCAAATTGAAAGAAAAATTATTTGAATTCCCATATCTTGTCAGACCACAACAGAATAAAATTAGTATTAAAAAAGCTAAAGCAAAAAAAAAGATCCCAAACCCATGAAGACTGAACAACACAATGCTGAATGACCAGTGAGGCACTGAATACATTAGAATGAAAATCTGAAAGTTTCTGAAATTTAACAAATTGAACACACAAAATAACAACTCCTCTGGGAAACAGTAAATGCAGTACTTAGAGGAAAATTTATAGCTCTATGTGACTACATCAAGCAATTGGGGAAATCTGCAGTCTTTTTTAAAATTATATACCTGCAAATTCTTGAAAACAGAAACAAGGCCAAACCCAAAGCAGAAGACAGAAACAAATAAAAAAATTAAATCAGAAATAACTAAATAAAGACAAACTAAAACATAAAAAGATCAACAAAACAGAATTGGTTGTTTCAATAAATTGACAGACATGGCAGACCCTTACCAAATTTAAGAAGAGAACTTACATAGATAGAAAGATAAATAGAAAGCACACAGATTGGGAGAAGTTCGTTACTTGCTCTGCAACAGGCAATGGCCTTACATCTCAAATATATTTAGAGCCCTAGCAGTTAACTCCACCAAAAAACAAATCTTCAAAGAAACAACCCTCTTAATAAGTGGGCTAAAGATTTAGAGAGACCTCTCTGAAGAAGAAATATGAATGGCCAATTGAAACATGAAGGAATATGCAACATTTCTCGCCATAGAAATACAAATAAAAGCAACATTGAGATTCCATCTCCCCCCAGTTTGATGACCATTATGAAGAAAACTAATAATAACAGAGGCTGGTCTGGTGGGAATGTGGCCAAACAGGAATGTTACTACACAATTGGTTGAAAAGTGAACGTGTTCAAATACTCCATAAAGAAGTATACAGGTTCCTCAGAAGATCTCCCCTATAACCCAGCAATCCCACTCTTGGACAATTACCCAAATGACTACAGACAAGGCCACACTAAAGTTACCATCACAACTATGTCAATTGTAGCAGTATTTACCATACCTAAGATATGGAACCAACACAGATCCCCCTCAGTAGATGAATCGATCGAGAAAATGTCATATATATTCACAACAAAATTCTATGCTTCCTTCAGAAAGAATGACATTGCCATATTTGTAAGGAAATGGAAAGACTTGGAAAACATAATACATCAAACAAGCCACACCCAAAAACATAATACATCAAACAAGCCACACCCAAAGAATCATAGGCTACATGTTTTCACTCATTAAAAAAACTAGAATATGTCTATGATATTCTTATAAAAGATCACAACAGCTCAATAGTTATATGCATGTCATCATAGAAAATGATGCTTATTGAAATGAGCTCCAAGAAATGGATACAAGATGATTGTATAGTGAACTTCTTTTAGTTATTTCTATTTACTTTTTCCCCTTTGGATTATTCCCTGTAGTCACTGTTTTTGATTTCTGTACCCTTTGTCTTATACATAAGTTTATCTGATTTGGGGAAGGGAAGGGAAATCACAGAAATGGTCGGACAAAGATTAACCAAAGCAACAGTAATATACACTAAGCACTATGTTAGAAATGAACTTTACAACTTTCGGGAAATGGGATATCAGTGTTCGGGGAAGCAGGAAAAAATGAGGTAGTGATAACACTGTAAAAAAAAGTACTTTTACTTATGTAACTGTAACCCACCCCTTGGAATATCACCTTCATAATAAAAACAAACAAAAAATAAAATAAGAGAGCTGACAGGAAGCTCAGCCTGACTTTTCTGCCATGCTCCCTAGGACAATGGGTGCTATTCAGTCCACTTCTTGTGGTGGGAAGTCCACTTTTTGTCAGTAGTGGAGCTTGAACTCTGGGCCTGGGCACTGTCCTCGATCTCCTCAGCTCAAGGCTAGCACTCTACCATTTGAGTCCCAGCACCACTTCTGGTTTTCTGGTGATTCTTTGGAGATAAGTGTCTCAGAGATGTTCCTGCCCAGGTTGCCTATAAACCATAGTCCTCATATCTCAGCCTCCTGTGTATTTACGATTATAGGCCTGAGCCACCAGCACCTGGCTTAAGTGTAATTATGACTCTCTCTCTCTCTCTCTCTCTCTCTTATTCTCTCTCTCTCTCTCTCTCTCTCTCTCTCTCTCTCTCTCTCTCTCTCTCTCTCTCTCTCTCTCTCTCTCTCTTTCTCTTTCTCTGAAGAACTTATTTAATGGATGCTAGAGGAGGTGGCCCAGCATCCCCATGTGGCAGGAACCAATGTGGCCCTCTCATTCTGGAGGTGGGCTGTGAGTCAGGAGTTGTCTCGCTCAGTCTGTTGTTCCAGCTCCATGTGGTAAGCCCCTCTGTGCTCTGGCTAGACCATGATGGTTATTCATTGTCCATCTAGCCTTACTGGACTCAGTATTGTGTTCAATGTCCTTTTCTAGCAAAAATTTCTGGCTAAAATTATGATACATAGTTACGGAATGAAAAAGTAATGCCATCTTAAGAAAGCCATTTAGGGCTCTGGGAATGTGGCTTCACAGTATGGTGATTGATTAGCATGCATGAAAACTTCGATTCAATTCTTCAGTACCACATAAACAGAAAAAGAACCACGGGAAATAGTGCTGTGTCTCAAGTGGTAGAGGGTTAGCCTAGAACAACAACAACAAAAATAACTGAGGAATAATTCCCTATCCCTGAGTTGAAGCCCCAGGACTGGCGAAACAACAAGTACAACAACAAATATTTAGTTAGTAAATGGAAAATAAACAACTCATACTTGGAATATATAATTGCTCCTTCCATACTGATACCTGACAATAGTCCCTAATTCATGTACTTTACCTATATTAGTATACAATATTGAAAAAACCCAAAAACTTTTGTTCATTAAGTCATGGCAATTAATGCCAGGAATGTGCTTAGATGTCAGGTGAATATTAATTCTGCAAATTCAAAGATTCCAGGCTTTTGAGTGGTCACTGCTAATCACAATCAGGAGGATAGTATCAGTGAGATTTGGAATTCTTTTTGATAAGATATGGCACCAAAAAGGCAGAGGCTAATTATAGTTTTTACAGAAGAGAAGGAATAACTCTAGATGGAAGGAATAAATGGTAATAACTAAGTTATACCACAAAATATTCTAGGGAACCATTTTTGGTTATTAAAGAACTAGTCATCAACTAGGCTTATTTCTCATTGCCTTTAGCATTATAGTAATTAGGCTAATTCTTTATCTCTGTGTGATAAATTGTATATCCTTCGATGCTGTACTTTCATACCTGAACTCCTTTGCTTTCTAAAAATCTGTCTTTTTTATTTCTCTATGAACAATTTCTGATACTAAGTCGACAAATGCAGACAGAAGAAGATGCTAATGTAAGAGTCCCACAACACATGAATCATTAATGTAACAACATGAAAAAGGGGGATAAATTTATTGCTACCTCGATTTTCCTAAAAAGTTGCAATGTCATCATTTGATACAAATTTCCATTCTTTGTCTACATAGTGTCAGTAAGTGCACATAAATGCAAATATAAGACGGATGTTGGTGGCTCACACCTGTAATCCTAGCTACTCAGAAAGATGAGACCACAGAATTGTGGTTCAAAACCAGCTTGGTCAGGAAAGTCCATGAGACTCTCATCTGTAATTAACCACATGAAACCCAGAAGTGGTACTGTACCAAAAGTGGCAGAGTGCTCAACTTGACCTGAAGAATTGAGGGACAGGGTCCAGTATCAGAGATAAAGACCCATAACCAAGAAAAAAGTGCAAATATGACTTTAAGTTTCCCCAAAAGGAACGACAAAGTCAATAGTAACCTTCCCAATTAGAAAAAAAATATTCCAAAATGATTCAGTGCACCTACTTTTGTTGAGTTATTTAAGGTATGGTTTCTGTGCTGGACATATTCTCTTCTTTTAAAAATTGTCAAATATTAGATTTATATAAACTTCATCTAATATTTCGTGGTTCAAAAGAGAAATCCAAAGGGAAACAAAGGAGGAGGTTACAATGCTTGATAAGAAATGTACTCATTATCTTGCCCATCTAATTGTAACCCCTCTGTACAGTATTTTCACAATAAAAAATAAATAAAAATTAAAAATAGAAGTCCATACAGTTGAAGTCACTTGGATTTATTACTATCTCAGTTCAAAGCCAACCTAGGCAGGAGAGTCTGTATAACTCTTATCTGTAATAAAACACTAAAAAAGCCAGAAGTGGAGTTTAGGCTCAAGCAATAGAGTACTAGCTTTGGGGGCAGGTGGGCAGGAAAGACAACTGTACAGGGACCGGGTCCACCCTCTGGGTTCAAGCCCCCAAACCAGCACAAACTAAAACAAACAAGCAAATGAAAAAACCCACCTGTTTCTTTGTGACCATCCTTAAAGCATTGGTTTGAGAAGATGCTCCTTTTGCTTATCGTACTCACTGGATCCTGCTTTTTGGAATCCTTATTGCTATGGAGAACTCAGGACCAGATTAAGAATTGGGTAACTGACTCCTGCAACAGGAGAATCATCTCAGGAGTGAAATATCCGTGCATAAGTCTCTTTAAAACCCCCATATCTTTGTTTCTTTGCAGGAGAACACTTTTAAAACAAAGTTATTTCCTTTTATTCTATGCTGGCCTTCAAATGGCATATTGGTAACTTTTGTTATACTCTCAACTAGAAGTTTACAGACATGTTTTATATAAATAAAGGAAAACTTGAAAAAGTCAGGGACAGAGTTTCCTTCAGGCCTTGGATTATTTTCTTGTACCTTAAAAAGGACAGCACAAATTACCTTGAACTTTGTCATTTTTCTATGTTCAATTCCTCTCTTGCAATAACAGTTCCTTCCACTTATTTCCAGTAACAATCCATGGTGCTGCTCCAGGTAAAATGAATGTTTTCTGGCTTCACTGAAATAGCACAAGTATGTCTTTGGACATGAGGTAACATGTGTTTCAGAGATAACTTCATAGCGAGAAAATATGGAATTTGCATGGCTTATAAAACCTCATTCATGTAAATATGGCCATATAAGATGATGTTAAGTGAAATGGAACCCAAGATAGGGACACAACTTGCTTTTTCTTTCTTGCTATTTTTTAAATGTATCTAACATGTAGTATGCGATTTTTTGTTTCTCTTCTATTTTCTTCTTCCATGGTGTATAACCCCTGTTTTCACTATATTTATTGTCAGTGACCTGCATCTTGCATATACATTTTTCTAATGCGGGTAGGGGAAGGTAAATAACAAAATGCTTAAACAATTATACAGTATGACCTATTGTAACAATGATTTGTATAAGGCACTATGTAGAAAATTAGCTTTATAACTTGACGAGGGGAAAAGGGAGTTGGGTTGGTGGGGAGGAAAAGGATTGAAGGAGAAATACAAAAGAGGAGGTAACAACGCTTGATAGATAATGTACTCATTAACTTTCTTATGTAACTCTAACCCCTCTTTAAACCATTTTTACAATAAAAAAATGAAAAAAACATCCTGGACTACTTTAAGTTCAAAATTTCCTAAGTGCTCTGTAATTAAGAACAATTTTATGTGGGAAGAATGTTCACAGAAACATTTTTTGTGAGTGTGTGTGTTGTGCAATATTTCCCAAGTGTACATAAGTTAGAAGTAGGAGAAACAATAGGAATAATAAGAGAAAAAGAAGTTTTATGCTTAAGTATAATGGTTCAATACACTATAGAAGACTCTTCAATAAGACAACTTTGAAAAAATAAATCCAAGGCCAGTATGTAGATCTATGGGGGTGATATAGGGAAAGCTTTACTACTAAGTGGAACATGAAGGATGAGGCCTCTCTTCTTGTCTACTAGATCTAAATCATGGTAGCTAATCATGCAAATTTGTAAAAAGTAGAACAGAAGAGTAATTCGGGTTCCAAAACAAGTCAGATATAAGAGCATAGACAACTAGAAAAAAAGGCCATGTTGAGAGAGCAGGAAATATAGCAGCAATGAACTGGTGGATAAGATAACATTTCTTTTTCTTTTTTGGTTTTTTTATTGTTGTGGGTCTTGAACTCTGGGCCTAGGCAATGTGCTTCCCCTCTTCAGCTCAAGGCTAGAGATCTACAATTTGAGCCACAGTTCCAATTCGTTTTCTGGTGGTTAATTGGAGATAAGTGCCTCAGAAAACTTTCTTACTGGTGCTTGGTCTGAACTGCAGTCCTCAGATCTCAACCTCCTGAGTAACTAAGATTATAGGTTTGAGCCACCAGTACCAGGCTTAAGATTACATTTCTAGCAGTGTACACTCAGGATATGTAATGTGTATGTTCATTTATCTTTGTATGAATTCTTGAGTTAAAATCTAGGCTATAGGTTAGACTTTACATCCACAAAAATGTTTGTAGCTTAAAACCATACTGATGGAAAAAATAAAAACTAAGAATGTAAAAGAGTCTGAAAAGTTCAGTTTGCATCCAGCCTCGGCAGAACAGTCTTTGCAACACTACCTCTAATTAACCAGCCAAAAGCTGCAGTGGACGAATGGCTCAAGTGATGGGATATTAGTTATGAGCAAGAGTGCTGAATAATAGCCTGAGGTTTTTGCATACATACATGCAAACATTTACATACGCACAGAAGCACTTATATGTGCAAACACACATATGAAACAACTCTCACAATGTGTAGAAAAGTTAGAAAATAATAGAAAATATGTCTTGAGTAAGACTAGAATCAAGTGATAATTTTTAATATTAGAAAGTCCTCAAGTGAACTTTCCCCCCAAAAGATTGAGACTATTACATAGGTACTGACCAGAGATAGTAAAAGAGCCAAGTAATAATTATTAAAGGGATTGGATCCATGGAAGAATGAATCAGAGACCCCTTCAGGTGCATATGAAAATTTTCATATCCTGTGTCAAATGTTAGAACATCTTTGAAAATTGCACAGAAATAGTTTGAGCAGTCAGTCATAGATAAGATCATCGGAGAAGTTCAGAATTACTAGTATGTTTCTCGATTAAATAAACCAAGAAACTATGGCAGGGCAATGTGATACAAGTCTGGAATTCTAGCACTCAGACTAATACAGGAGATTAGAGAGTGGATTAAGTAGTAATACCTTCCCTGGACAAGCTGGTAGTATAATTTTGCCTCCATAAAACAAACCAAAGAAGAAAGGAATACACAGTTGGAAGTTTGGGCTAATTTTGTCATTATATTTTGAGAAGTCAAGTTGCCTATTGAAATGCAACTCATATATCATCCTCAGTCATGTTTTAAATGCTCTCTTCATTACAGAATACTTCTAGATACAAAATACGTCAGGATTCCGAAGCAAAAATTTGAAAAATTTAGCATCATTCTGTTCGATTTGAAAGACATAATGAAGGATTACAAAAGCTTAAGCCTGGAGAAACAGCAAAGTTATCTAGTGTAGGACTTTGTAGACCTTACTAAATTCTAATTTAGATTTGAAATAAATATCTTTTGCTGGTAATTTCATATTCTATAGGATACTACATAATACTTTTTAAGTAGAAATTTTAATTTACAAATTCACAAATGATTCTGACATATTATTTCTCTAGAATATTCTTTCAAGAGAGTTGTAATTAGGACTTAGTTAATAGTTAATTCCAGCATTTCATGTATAACATGATAATGTGAATAATCTAGAAAGAGTTGAAAATAAATAGAAGCTATTAATTTATAAATTTAGAAAAAGAGCAATGTTTTGAGAGTTTGGTGTAACATGGTATGAAGAGAGGTATTGTTTGAAATCTTTTTTCTTCTACCTGTACATAACATAGGAAGAAATTTGCTTATTTATATACCTATGTATACAATGAGAAAAATGCTAGGTTTGGGGTTTGTTTTCATTTTGTTTTTGTTGTTTTGTTTGTCCTAGGGCTTGACGTCTGGGCCTGGGCACTGTCCCTGAGCCTGTTTTTTGCTCAAGGATACTGCTCTACCAGTTGAACCTCAGTGCTACTTGTGTCTGGCTCTTCCTGAGCAGTATATTGGAGATAAGAATCTAAGGAACCTTCCTGCCTGGGTGGGCTTTGAACCATAATATACAGATCTATGCGTCATGAATATCTATGGTAGACGAAAAGATATGTATAAATAATATTTTCAAGTTTTCTGATCTGAAAGATACCACTTGAGGGAAAACGATGCAGCAAAGTTTAGTGTAGTGTTCTTTCAACAATAGAAAGGGCATAATATTAGCAGAAGTGTAGAATTTTTTTCACAATAGTGATAAGCTAGTCATGTTGTGAATTTAGGGAATTTTAAGGTGCGGCTTACAAAGTGTAAACTGTTGGGCTAGAATGACTTTACTGCTTAAAATGTTGGGATTGATTGTCATTGAAATAATAGCTTACTATGATGAAAAAATGTTTACTCTAGGGGAATTAATTATTATAGATACTTCATAGTTTTATCTTCTACCAGAATGTGGCTAGTTTCTCTGTTGACCTTTAAATATTTAATGCCCCATTGGAAACTGTATCTATTGAAGAATTAAATAAAATGCATACAGGCACTTTTAAATGTCTCTGGTATGGCATGCTCAGAATTTGAAAATGAGTAGTAAGTAGAACATATATATTCTGTCGTCTTAACAAATGTTCAGTTTTAAAAATTAGGAGTTTCCAGAGAATTGAACTGTTTTCTATTTAGTATGAGACAATACTAAAATAATGTTTTTTTTTTAATAATGACAGTATATTCTGAAAATTTTGTATAGTTTGATAGGATTCAAGTTGTTGACCCTCTGAAAAAGAAAGGGGCAATTAATTTAAATGAGAAGCCAAATATTGTTCATTTTTTAAAAAATGAAATAAGTATAGAATATCATTTACTATAGATATACAGTGAAATTATATTTTATGTAGCTTATTTTTAAATTTAATTTTATTGTCAAGGTGATATATGGAAGGGGTTGCAGTAATTGTAAGGTAGTGAATATCTAAGAAGTCGAACTTTTTATGCCCTCCCTCATTTTTCTCACACTTTTACTTCACCCCAATACCCCTCACAAGTTGTAATGTGAATATCGTACATGTTGTCTTGTGAGTATTGCTATTGCATTGGTTTGTCCCTTGTCCTTTGTCTCGCCATTTGTTGTTCCTCTTCCCTTGCCAAATTAAGATCCATGTGTATATGATACACAGGATACTGAAATCAAATACAGCAGGGAATAAACCATAGGGGAAAACACAAAAGAAAAAAGAAATCACATAGAACAGTAAAAACAACAACCACAAAGCAAAACCTCTGTTTCCATGTCTAGGAGTTCATTTTGCTTAGCATCCTCTTATATGTATATTTACACATAGCTAGTGAGCCATCCTGCTCATCCGCTAGGACTATCTTAGACATTACCTAATTATTACACATGAGGAAAAGCATGGAATCTGTTTCTTTGTGTATTGCTTATTTTTCTTTGTAGGATTTTTCCAAGTCTTTCCATTTTCTTATGAATTGGAAGCTTAGAATTCCACGGTGTGTGTGTTTAATGGATTTGTTCATCTTCTGAGTTGCATATTGGTTTAAATCATGACTGCATGTAAGTATCATTAGGGTCTTTCAAAAATGACGGATGCCACCTCCCCAGATATACTAAAATTACGATTGATAAGTAAGATAGTTTTTTATGGAGTTGAGATACCTGGATAACTCTAATATATTTCTTGCAGAGTTAGGCAGGAAGACATCATATAGGATAAAAATGGTAGTGACAAAATATTCCCTTGAAAAAGATATAGGAGGCTTCCAGAAATATGAAGAAATTCAGGTAATTTTGAAGAATTTAGAAATGCAAGCTCAAGTAAGTCTCTTTAAATAAAAATTATGTAAGTGGAAGGGCAAAAGAATAGGAAGAGAAGAAATAACTGACAGCAGATCATTGTTCTAAGTTAGAGTATAAAAAGACATAATCTATAGCTTCTCAGTTAAAAAGAGACCAATATAATGCGTCCCACTTAATTTAGGTACATGCAAAATATTTACTTGGCTTTTTCCTACTTTAAAGCGCCAAAAAAAATGAAGACTTATAAGAAAAGTTATGTGATTGCCATTACTTCAACCAGAACACTAACTGTGATGAGCCCTCTTTTTCGTACTTTGCACTTGGAAAATAGTCCCTAAGTTGATGATGTTGTGATGTGATTAGAGTCAGAGTTAGGAGCTTCTACTGGTAGTTATCCCAAAGTAGTTTAAAGCAGTTTTCCGCCCAAAATATCCAACTGCATTGTCTGAAGCTGTACTTTGAACACACCCTCAAACGTGAGTACATAATTTGAAATCATACTTCAGCATTTCCTTGACACATTCTACTTTGTGCCTTTGTCTTTTTTGCACATTGCTTTTGAGTTCATAGTTGCTCTATTTCAATTTCATCTTTATAAACTAATAAGAACATTGTTTAACTATCACTTGTTGTTTGCACACACCCAGTGTCTGTATCAAAGTACTTTGTCTATTTTAAACAATAGGGTAGTACTCACTCTCTGAGGAGAAAAGTTCCAGAGTATAACCCTATGCCCATCTCAGAGGATGTAGAATTTAAAACATTTTGAGACAAACAGTGATATTAGTAGTGAAAGCCTCAGAAGATGGCGGAGGAGAAGCTGGTGGCTAAACAAGCTCTTGCATAGAAAGCAGTTTTAGAGTTCCAGTGAACAGTCCTAAGCCAGAGAATCACAACAAGTGTGCCATCACAGGACAGAGAGTTAGGCCAGAGAAGGAAAATCCAGGCAAGGAGAGAAATCTGAGCTCTTGCCACTGCTGCGGTGGCCGAACCCACCATACTTGAATCACAGAGAGTGCGAGACCAAGGAACCAGCACTGCGGGCGAGCGGATTCTACTCAACACCAGCAAGAACCAACAAGGAGCGGACATCTTCATCCTGAAGTTCTCAGACCAGAAACAACCCAGGAACCAAGACTCGGCATGAGCAGAATCCTGACATCCTCACTCCTTCTCAGGGAGCAGACGAGGGAAGGCCACCCGCCCCCCCAGTACCGGATATCTCCGTCTTGGATACCGACAAAGCTCAACGGAGCTGTTAGCTCCAACTCAGGCCTTTGAATAAAATTAGAGTCATTTAGCAGGTCACAAGAACTTAAGCCCACCTGCCAGACTCAGTTATACCCAGGGAAAAGACATCCAGCTCAGGCACCAGCCCCAGGAGTGGCTTTCTTCAACAGGTAATCAGAGCCAGAGGCTGCCCCTCTCTTTAGCAGCCTTGACAATCAATTGAAATTCAGTAAACAGAAACCCTGAGAATGGCTCCAGGTTGGGCTCTGTGAGTTTCTCACAAACTAGCCCCCATGACAAGCTACTGTTTGCTGAAAGGCTTCAACACTACCTAGAATCTAGCCTGAACACAGCATCTCCAAATTTGAGGAAAAAGGCATCTCCCTATTTTGTGATATTCAAAGCAGATCCTACTCCCACTGAACTAGCCTAGGAGGAGGAACGCAAAATTCTGGATAAAGCAGAGTATTTTTCTCCCTGTTCAAACAAACTGACTTAAGAAATCAACCAAGCCACAGGACCACAAGCAGAACAGAGACTCCAACAAAAGGGTGGTTACAGACAAAATGGAGATACAGGATTCCCCCCACTCCCAAAAAAATGAAAGAATTTTTTTTCTTTTTTTTTTGGCTGCATTTCATAATTTTCTTTCTTTTCTAAAACTTTTTTTTAATTTTTGATTTTTAACATTTTTGGAAAAAAATTGTTTTCAGTAACTTTTTTTCCTCATAATTTTTATTTTAGGGATCCATGTGTGTGTGCGTTTTTCTTTCTTTTTTTTTTTTCTCTTTCTTTTTTTTTTTAAATTTTCTTTTTGATTTTTGTTTAGCTCTACTGAACTTCTGATCTTTTTTTCTTCCTTTCTTATCCTTTTCACCTTTTCTTCTCTTTCATTCTTCTTTATGTGACTTAATTGTTGTCCTGCACATCCTCAGAGAAACCCGAGGTTGAATATTATACCGTACCCCAATTGTGTGCACACTTAATCCACAAATTTATTACTCAATTCAAAATCTCTAGGATTTAAATTCCTTAATAGCAGTACTACCTCTTTATACCTATATAATATTTTAAGTATTTTTATTTTTAACTTTTTCACATCTCCTATATATCCCTCCCATAGTCTCATTATATTCATGTTCATTTCTGAATAGTTTGTTTTTGTTCTGCATAATATTATTAATTATTATTTTCTATTTTTTCTGGTCTCTTCTCTTTTCCCTATCTCTTTCTTCTTTTTTTCTCTCTCTCTACTTTCATCCTATCCAACCTATCTCCTGCTTTGAGATTAGCACTTAGTTAAGATAACTCACCCTGTGCCTTTCCAGATCACTTTTTTCATATTTTTTTACCCACATCTCTCCCTACCGCTAATAATTTCTGGTTTTCCAAATTCTACTTTGGGTTCGTAGCCCATTAATATATAGTTGTTTGATGTTGAATAGATTTATCTGTTGAACTAGATTGTATCTGCAGACTATTGACTGTGCAAACTCAGACTTTGGTTGATGCTTGCCTTAAATTAGCATCCTAGCACAAAACTGGTGTTATTTTCATCCCAAATGTCAGAATAAGCCGGAAAAACACAAGCAAAATGGCAAGTCCGGGTATCTCCATTCCCACTCATGATAATCAGGAGACAGAACAGATAATGAATAATCCAGAGGAGAGTTTCAAAATAGCTCTACAAACATTGCTGGCAAACTTGATAAATGAAAAGATTGAAAACACACAAAGGACTCTGTGTGAGCGTGATAAGGAGAGAGAGGAGGCAAAGTAAAGGTCAATGCAGGAATCGATTGAAAACCTACAAAGGACTCTCTATGAGCACGATAGGGAGAGAGAGGAGGCAATCTAAAGGTTTATATAGAAATATCATGAGCATGAGGAAGCTACTCAAAAACTGATAAAGGAATTGCGTGAGCAGCTTAAGAATACTCAAAGAGAAAGGCAGGAATGGCGTGAACAGGCTGAGAACAATGAAAGAGAACTACAGGAATGGCAAGAAAAGGAGTGGGAGGAAGTTAAGCAAAGAGTAATACAGGAATTGAGAGAGCAGGATGAGAATACACAAAGATCACTAAAGGCATTCATGGGATCCATTAACAAAGAGCTGAAGGAATTCAGGGAGACAACAAAGGGAATGCTGAATGGAAACCAAGAGAAGGAACGGGAGTCCAAGGAAACCATAACCAATCAATTAAATGATTTCAGAATAAACACAAAACACCAAATTAAGCAAGTAAAGAAGTTCATACCAGACCTAAAACAAAGCTTCAACAAAGAATTTGACCAATCAAAGGTGACCAATTAGAAGGAAAAGAAATAAAAAACAAACTAGAAAGCCTTGACAGCAGGTTAGACTGTGTAGAAGATCGAATCTCGGGGATTGAAGACAGCCTAGATTATATAGAGAAAGAACATACAAAAATCCAAGACAAGTCCAAGAAATATGACAGAACTATCCAAAACTTGAAAGACACCATTAAAAGGCCTAATCTAAGGACAATGGGTGTAGAGGAGCATATAAAAGCAGAAGCTAATGGTCTAGGAAATTTGTTTAACAGGATCCTAGCAGAGAACTTTCCAAACGTACAAAAAGACAGGCCTATTCAAATACATGAAGCTTTTAGAACTCCAAATAGACCAGACCAGAATAAGACATCCCACCATCACATTATAATCCACACAGGATCAAATCAAACCAAGGAAAAGATCCTTAAATCTGTCAAGGAGAAAAGATTAATCACCTATAAAGGGAAACCAATTAGAATCACCTCAAATTTCTCAGCAGAGACAATCAAATCAAGAAGAGCCTGGAATGATGTATGCCATGCCCTAAAAACAAACAACTATCAACCAAGAATACTGTACCCAGCTAAACTCTTCTTCATAACTGAAGGCCAAATAAAAACCTTCCATAGCAAAGAAAAATTTAAACAATACATCTCCACCAAACCAGTCCTACAAAAGATTTTTAATGTTGTCCTACACATAGAAAACCAACAAGACCACAATAAAGACCACGAAACTGCACCCAAACTGAGAATCCAACAACCATATGAAGAACCCAGATTTCCCAGCCCCCAAGAAGGTGGATAACATGGCAGGAGCTCCAATATAACTCTCAGTCCCATCTCTTAACATTAAGGACTTAACTCTCCAATTAAGCGACATAGACTGTCTAGTTGGATTAAAAACAAGATCCTTCTGTCTGCTGCCTTCAGGAGTCACATCTTGCCCATAAAAACAAAAACATTTTCAATGTTAAAGGCTGGATCAAAATCTATCAAGCAAACCGCCCCCATAAACAGGCGAGAGTGGCAATCCTAATATCAGATAAAATAGACTTCAAATTAAAATTCTTGAGAAGAGATAAAGAAGGCCGCTACATACTAATGAAGGGATCTCTCTTTCAGGAGGATATTACCATTCTAAATATCTATTAGCCAAATAATGGAGGACCCAAATTTATCTAAGAAACACTACTTTCCCTCAAATCCCACATAGATCCAAAGACATTAATAGTTTCAGATTTTAGCACACCACTCTCCCCACTAGAGAGATCAACTCGGCAAAAACTCAACAGAGAAACTGAAGATCTAAACAGCTGCATATATCAACTAGATTTAACAGACATCTACCGAATATTTTATCAAGCAGCAACAGAATACATGTTCTTCTCAGCAGCACATGGAACATTTTGTAAAATAGACAACATTTTGGGCCACAAAGCAAACTTGTCCAAATTCAGAAACATTGAAGTTATCCAGTGTACTCTCTCTGACCAAAAGGGAATAAAATTAGAACTCAACACCAAAAGCCAACAAAGAAAGTCCAGTAATACATGGAGGGAGAACAACACATTGCTGAATCACGAGTGGGTCATGGAAGAGATTGGAAAGGAAATTCAAATGTTCAATGCTATTCAACAAAAGTGAGCACACAAATTTCCAGCTCCTCTGGGACACAGCTAAGGCAGTACTCAGAGGCAAGTTTATAGCGCTGAACTCCTACGTCAACAAATTGGGGAGATCTGAAACCAACAATTTAATAACACATCTAAACTCCCTTGACAAAGAGCGGCAAGATGAACCCCAATCCAGTAGATGGAAAGAAATAATTAAAATTAAATCAGATTTAAAAGAATTAGAATCCAAAAAACTGTGGAAAGAATCAAGAAAACAAAGAGTTGGTTCTTCGAAAAAATTAATAAAATTGACAGACACTTAACAAATCTTATCAGAAAAAGAAGAGAACACACCCAAATAAACAAATTCAGAGATGAGAGTTAAACCATCTTTACAGGCCCATATCAAGCATTGAAATAGAAACAACAATAAGAGACCTCCGAGCTAAGTAAAGTCCAGGACCAGATGGTTTTTCAGCGAAATTCTACAAGGCCTTCAAAGCAGAGCTCAAACCAATACTCCTCCATGTCTTCAATGAAAATGAAGCCATCATAACCCTCACCCAAAACCAGGCAGGGACTCATCAAAGAAAGAGAACTATAGACTCATTTCTTTGATGAATATTGATGCAAATCTTCTCAATAACATTTGTCTAATGGACTTCAAAAATTCATCAAAAAATACACACCACGACCACACAGGATTCATTTCAGGGATGCAAAGCTGGTCCAATATAGGCAAATCAATTAATATTATTCAACACATCAAAAGGAGCAAGAATAAGAACCACATGGTTATCTCAATAGATGCACAAATACTTTCGACAAGATCCAACACCCCTTTATGATGAAGGTTTTGGAAAAATTAGGAATCCATGGAACATTGCTCAATACAATAAAGACTGTATATGACAAAACTACAGCTAGCATTATACTTGATGGTGCAAAACTAAAGCCATTTCCTCTTAACACAGGAAAAAGACAAGGATGTCCACTCTCTCCACTTCTCTTCAACCTAGTATTAGAATGTCTAGCTACAGCAATAAGACAAGATGCAAACAAAAAGGGTATCCAAATAGGGAAAGAAGAAATAAAACTCTCCCTCTTTGCAGATGACATGATCTTGTATGTAAATAATCCCATAGACTCCACTCCAAAATTACTCAAACTGATTCAAAACTTTGGCAAAGTAGCAAGGTATAAAATTAACCCTCAAAAATCAATGGCTTTTCTGTATGCCAACAATGAGAAAAGTGTGGCTGAAATTAGGAAAGCAACTCCATTTGTAATAGCCCCACAAAAAATAAAATACATAGGAATTAACTTTACCAAAGAAGTGAAGGACCTCTATGATGAAAACTTTAAAAAATTCAAAAAGGAAATCAAAACAGAACTTAAAAAAAGTCAAAAACTCCCATGCTTCTGGATTGGCAAGATTAACATCGTGAAAATGGCAATATTTCCCAAGGCTATCTACAAATTCAATGCGATACCTATCAAAATTCCAACCTCATTCTTCAAGGAAATAGAAGAGGCAATCCAAAAATTCATATGGAACAATAAAAGACCCCGAATAGCCAAAACGCTCCTCAATGGAAAGAACACTGCTGGAGGAATAGCAATACCAAATTTCAAACTCTACTATAAAGCCATAATAATCAAAACAGCTTGGTAATGGCATAAGAACAGACCTCAGGACCAATGAAAACCCCGAAATGAACCTACAGACCTATAGCGATCTAATCTTCAATAAGGGTGCTAAAAAAGTAGAATGGAAGAAAGACAGCCTCTTCAGTAAATGGTGCTGGCAAAATTGGTTAACTACTTGGAGAAAACTAAAGCTAGATCCTTATATATCACCTTGCACCAGAATCAACTCCAAATGGAACAAAGACCTCAGAGTCATGAAGACAATCTGAAAACATTACAGGATGGAACAGGAGAAACCCTAGGTCTCCTTGGCCCAGTCTGAAATTTTCTTAATAGAGACCCAGAAAAACAACAAATCACAAAATGTTGGGCTAATGGGATTACATGAAGTTGCAGAGTTTCTGCATGGCAAAGGACATAGCTAGCAAGATCAATAGAACGCCCATGGATTGGGAGAAGATCTTCACTTGCCATACAACGGACAAGGGTCTCATATCTAAGATATACTTGGAATTCATAAAATTAAATCCCCCAACAACAAATCCTCAAAGAAACAATTGCCCATTAAATAAGTGGGCTAAAGACTTAAACAGAAACTTCTCTGAAGAAGAAAGAAGGATGGCCAATAGACTCATGAAGAAATGCTCAACCTCCCTAGCCATAAAAGAAATGCAAATCAAAACAATATTCAGATACCACCTCACCCCAGTTAGAATGGCAAAAATCAAGATCTCTAATAACAATTGATGCTGGAGGGGATGTGGACAGAAGGGAACTTTACTTCATTGTTGGTGGGAGTGTAAACTTGTTCAACCACTTTGGAAAGTAGTATGGATGTTCCTCAAAAGATTCCACATAGAGTTCCCCTATGAACCAGCAGTCCCACTTTTGGGCATTTACCCAAATGTTTACAAACAAGACCATACTAAAGCTACCAGCACAACAATGTTTATTGCAGCATTATTTACCATAGTTAAGATCTGGAACCAACCCAGATGTCCCTCAGTAGGTGAATGGATCAAGAAAATATGGTATATATACACAATGGAATTCTATGCCTCCATCCGAAAAAATGGCATTGCTCCATTAGTTAGTAAATGGAAAGTCTTGGAAAAATTATATTAAGTGAAGTAAGCCAAGCGCAAAGAAAGATAGGTCCCAAGTTTTCCCTTATTTGCAATATCTAGTATATGTATGAGTCAAGCAGAAAAGGTCTGATAAGGTGATGTTAGGAAAAGGAACCCTAAGTTATGTATTTTAAATGTTTTTTTTTCTTTCATGCATTTCTTTCTACGACAATTATAACATTATTTATTTGTTGCTTTGTAAGTCCCTCCCCCACAGTATAACCCCTGCTTTCACTGTACTTGATGTAGGTATAATTTGTGGAGGGGAAGGGGAAAAACAAGTCGTTTAATTAAGAATACAGTTGGACCTGTTGCAACAATGAGAAGTACAAGTTGTTATGTCAAAAACAAACTTTACAACTTGGGTGGGGGCGAGGATTGGGTGAAGGAGAAGGGAGGATGGGAAGGGATGTGAAGGGTAAACAAAGGAAGAGGCTACAATGCTTGATAAGGAAAGTACTCACTATCTTGCCCATGTAATTGTAACCCCTCTGTACAGTATTTTCACAATAAAAAAAAGAAAAAAAAAGAAAAGTGAGTATACATTAGAGAGACTGCAGAAATAACATTAGGGTTTTTACTGTCTCTACCTATTAATGTAATTTTATTTCTTGGTATTGAAACTCTCCTCTTGTTATTATTGTATATAATCCAATTCAGTTTATAACTGTATTCAATGTGGGAACTCTAGCTTCAAAGAATTGTAAAGTTTTATTTTCCTTTTCAATAACCTTATCATTGTCAGGCTACACTGTGGTCATCATCATCATCTTTATCAAAATTATTATTAGCATCATATGTGCTAATCAATGAAAGTCTTATATGTCCCTATGATTTTGCTATTATTTTCTTTTGATTAGTATTTTTAATGTTAAAACTGTGCATGGGTCCTAACCAGTATGAATTAACTTCCTCTCTCCCCCTCATTACACACAAATACTTAAGAGTTTGGACAGAACTTTTTTTTTTTTTTTTTTTTGGTCCGGTTGTGGGGCCTGAACTCTGGGCCTGAGCACTGTCCCTCAGCTCGTCAGCTCAAGGCTAGTGCTCTACCACTTGAGCCACAGCACCACTTCCGGCTTTTTTCTTTTTGCTTATGTGGTGCTGAGGAATCGAACCCAGGGCCTCAGGCATGCAAGGCAAGCGCTCTACCACTGAGCCAACTTCCCAGCCCCTGGACAGAACTTTTACAAGTAATACACTGTAAATATTATTACAATGTCATAAGTAGATCTAAAATTCCCTTGAAAGTAAAAGCTCTACTTTCTATTGAAATATTAGTCATTTTGTTCTAGGAAAGTTTTACAAAAATAGACTGTATATCTTTGAAATATAAAAGTTCCAAAATAGTAGCAAATATTTTAGAAAGAGTCTGTCTTCAGAAATATTTGTATATATAAATATTAATGTTATGTTTAGAATGACATTTTTAGAGATTGTCATCAGAAATATATACATATATCTAAATTTATGTGTAGAATGATGTACAGTATAGTGAAACAAACATCGTAAAACATAATTAAATTAAAAAAAAATACATCACACTAAGTGCCAGTGACTCACTCTTATATTTCGACATATTCTGGGTAATGAGATCTTAGAAATGTGTTTGAAAGTGGCCCAGACAGAAAAGTACTTGTTAGATTCTTATCTATAATTAACCACTAAAAACATGAATTAGCTCTGTGCCTCAAGTTGGAGATTGCTGTCCTTGAACATAAAAAGTCTTAGGCCTTTCAAACAACAACAACAACAACAAAATGTATCACATTAATTTCACAAAAGCATCTTTTAACTGCTGTGAACATTTCTTAGAAACATTAGTACATGCCCATGGAAAATGTTAAGTAAAATGTATAGAATATTACGTCTATGTTAAAGACATGAATATTTAGATTGTTTAAGATATTTAGGTAATGATAAGGAATTAAGAATAATGATGGGTAGGTAATATATTAGGAGTGGTTTGTCATTCTATTTTATGATAGGAATAGAATGATATTTATAATGGTTATATAAAATTACTCTTGCTTCATATTTGAATTATAATAAATGATAAACATTTTTAAATGTTTCAAATGGAAAGGAATATAAATTTTTATGTAATTTCAAAGCAACTGAGAAAATTATTCCAAGGCTGGTTTGCTCAAAGACTATATTTCTTTTCTTGTTCTAGTTTTCATATGTTCATAGAAATTAAAATTCCCAAAATTCAATGGATTTTGGCATTGAGAAACATCTTCATAGATACTAATATTGGAATCCCTTAAGTGGAATAGTTTATCTCATTTGTTACTTTCTTTTTTTTAAATTATTTTTTTAATTTAATTTTATTTTATTTGTGAGCATTTGTTACTTTCACAAATAAATTAAGATGATAGTGTATTTTGTTTCTTTTCACTGCTATTTGCTCTTAACTTGAGAATACTTTTTCCCTAGCAAAGTAGAGAAAAACAATTGGATTGACCAAGTAACATATGGCTTTCATAAGATGCAGATGCATAGATTGGTGTCTTCTGTCATTTGCCAAAAGTTTCTTCCAGAAAAGGTTATCAATTATTTATAAGTGTTGCTTAATTCCTAGGTATTCCAGTTATCACATACACTTTTTGACTGAGTTATCTCTGAATAAACTCAAAATAAACAGACAAAAAATCCTCAAAATGAACGGAAATCATATTATTGTTTTAAATGTTGCAGTTTACAAAGTTTTTAAGCAAACACAGAAAATATCTTTTTAGGTATTCTGCATTTTCTGTGAAGTATTTTAACAATAGATTTTTTTTTGCTGACATGTAATTTACTTGAAATATATTATCTCCTTTTATTGTATGCATTTTAGTTCTTTGGAAGTGAATTGTACAATCATAGGTTTTCCAAGAATAATTTTCACAAATTTGCTTTTCTTCAAATAGAAATGCTCCAAATTTTAGAACAGACATTAAAGTAGATATAAAATTCATTTACAGGAATTTGTCAGGCATACATCCTATATAGTGAGCCTTTTCAAAATTTCTTTTTTGGGATTATTTCCAGGGTCTCACACAAAGTATTCAAGTGCATTCTCAATGAACCACATTCCCTGTCCAAACAAGTTTTTTACTTCTCTTTAATACATACATAGACGTGTAATGGATAGAACCCATTCAATTCTCTTTGACCTTTTGAAAACTTGCTTGCTTTAATGATTGAAGTATTTTACAAATTCATTTGATATGTGGAGTATATCAATTTCTCCACAAGTGTATTACTATATTTGTGTCATCTTTTTATATTATGGTCCTACTAGTGAGCTTTCTCTTTATTTATTCTTGGATACTAAAGAGGAACTTATTTCATATGCTCCTACTATTTACATATGTTCTTTAAAGAAATATCCTATTTGGGGTAAAGTTATATGTAATTAGAAGATATAAAATTACTTAGACTCAGAATCATTGTAGCATTCACATTGTAGCATTAACAAATATGTGTCCTCTATCTGTTAGATATGTTTTCACTTCTGTTATATTGTCCTTTGAATTATGAAAGATTATAAGTTGATATTATCCAATTAATTCTTGTTTTTCTTTACACACTAATGTTTTCCATGTCATATTTTAGAAACCTTTACTGATCCAATGCCATGAATTTTTATGTTTATGTTTTATATGTTTTTATATCTCACATTTAGTTTGCTATTTTTTATTTAAAATTTTTAAATTTTTGTATAAGGATTGAGGTAGTAGTATAAGAACTTTTTTTAAAATCTAGTGAGGCAATAGTGCCACTACACCCATTTAAGATTCTATTTTTATTTCATAAAGTCATGGCATCCTTTTCAAAATCTATTGACTGTAAATCAGTGATTTTTTTATTGTGAAAATACCATACAGAGGGGTTACAATTACACAACAGTATTAACCAAAGCATACTATTTGCAAAGGAGTATTTAAAAGGTGTAATTTCTTATAAAATTGAACTTTTAATCCAACAAAATGAATACCAGGAATCTATCACTTGGAAGATATGAGGGGAAGTCAAAGGGAAGGAATAAAGAGAGTTATGGAGGAAGAGAGTGAAGACATAATATTCAATGCAGAAAGTATGAAACTAGAAAACATGAAAGTGGGGTGAGTTTTGGAAGAGTATGGGAAGGTTAGGTAAAGATCCATTGTACTTATAAACTGATTGTGGAATGGAAATTCTTTTGAACAACTATTTAATAAAAATATAATTGAAAACAATGGAGACATCTGATCTTAAACTGCATTCTCTTAAACCATGAATCAATATAATAGTTTCCTCCTCAGAAATTTTCTTTGCAGGTATTTTCAACATAATGTCAGAAAACTGACCAATGCAATGAATATCAATATATCACATTGCAAATTGTAAATAGACACAATATAAAAATCACAGTAAAAATGTTAGAATTCATCACATGATAAAATAACAGGTAGAAAGTATCAAATGCTGAATGATAGTTTTTTCCAAGTACTTTACCTATGGTATCTAACTTAATCCTCACAATAATCCCATAAAGTGGAACTACTTCCATTTTTAATTTTCAGATAATGTTATTGAAATCTTCAGAATTGGAATTACTAGTACAGCGTTGCACGCATGGTAAGTGTTAGCCTGAGGCCCATCTCCCACTCTATCAAATAACCTCATTTTATTTTATGACTAAAATACCAGCACTTAGTCTACTAATTCTAGGAAATTTTCCCAGAATTATTGTGTACCCTGTAATAATATTTGACTTTATCTTTGTTAGAAAATAGGTAGCTGTAATATGAAAACTCCAAGCTCATAATCAATTTAAACATCCCTGGTGAAAGGAACTGCTAAAGTATAACATTTTTTATTTCTAGCTCAAAATAGTAGAAATCATATTCTATCCCTTCACTCAACACTGCACTGCCTGGGGACCCCCATCTCTATTTAACACACTCATACCGAAAGAGTGTCCTGCCCAATTCTCGATGGAAACAGATTGCAGGTGTTATGGACCAATAATTTCCACATTGTAGCTCACCTAGGTTGTTTACCATTATAAATATTTTGATTGCTATTTATACACAACATTCTGAGGAAAAGGCACTACTTTAAAATGTTATTAAGGGCTGCGAAGGTGGCTCATTGGTAGAATACTTGCCTTGCATGCATGAGGCCCTGGGTTCGATTCCTCAGCAACACATAAACAGAAAAAGCTGGAAGTGGAGTTTAGGCCCCACAAACAAAAAAAATGATAAAATAAAATAAAATAAAATGTTATTAAAGCAAGATTGATATAAAAATCATCTTTGACCCCAGATAAATATTTTACCTTTCATATACCCCAAAATGCATTCTGAACTATCACTAATGTCATGAACAAGAGGTTAAAAATCATAGACCCAAGACCTAAGCATGAATTAAAGACTCTCCACCTTGTCAATACAATTGGTTTAAAAAGTCACCAATACTACTGCATTTTTGAAATTTTCTTATGAAATGAAGATTCAATTATAAACTATTAACACTTGAAAATAACTCATTTTCTTGGGAGTAGGACACAAAGCACAAGATTAATCCGAATCATTTTAAAGGACCTTTATTTATACTACAAATTCACTCCCATAACTACAATGATATGAAAAATAACTGAAGTACAAAAACACAAAGGAAATAATTTAACTGCATCATCTACATTCAAAAGATTCTGTTAATAGAAAACAAAGTTAAACTAATAATTAGCTTACCAAATTCACTTACATTCTTTGATTCTATTTCATTTAGTTTCATAAAAACTGGATTTTCATAAGAATATGCATAAAAAGCATATACCCACTTCCATTTCAGATCTTAATATTTATTTCAGAAATGTCTTTAGCTCTATAGTCAATGAACTGAAATAATACTAAAATATTCAAAGGGTTTTCCGAAATTGCAAGACTCACTCTGAGATGTTATTTATATTGGAAAAGAAATTCAAAAAGCCTTATTTGTTAAGTTGCGATAGTTACTCCCACAAAAGAGCCATTAGCCCTTCGCATGTAAAAAACAACTTCAGATACATCCACTATCTGGAGATGACTCATGCTTTTATTCGTTTGTTTTTGAAAGAAATATCTAACAAGCATATCAACAATATCGATTTTCAGTCAATATGATGGGATATTCAAACTTGATAAATATTGGGTTGATTACCTCTTAGTGTGAATAGATATGATCTTACAAAGAAAGTTATTTTCAACAGAAAGCCAGAAAGATTTTATCCACTTTGTGTTTCACGGGAATAACTAGAGAGCAATATCTATTTGGTCCAGTTGGTCAAACTCACTCCATGAGCATATGTTAATAGTATAACAAATTTAAGAGGTCAAATACATATTTTGTACCGACAGTCATCATACAGCACTAATTTACTACCTAAATATGTCTGAATCTTCTCACCTAACATATACTAAGAGCTGAAAGCAGTCTCTTTTATCTAACTTAATATGGTAAATCCTTTGATTCTGATGATATTATTTGACAAATAAAATGTACAAAAGAGTGGTCCAACTGAAATGACATGACAGAATACTGATAAATAAAAACATTGCAACAAAGTTAGCTCTTTTCAGCCTCACCCTGTCCACATTGGCAAGCAACATTGCAACAGCACATGAACACATATACACATACACACATATTCACACATGTACACACACCTATACATACATGCTAAATTCAGGATTAATTGTACAAAAAAAGTTCAAATAAAAAATTAATGATTAGTACAAATAATAATTTGCCTTACTACAAAAAGATACACAATCCAGTCACCACAGATGTTACATTTTACCTGCCTATCCACATGTGACCACTTAATTTATATTTAATTGCTTAATTAACGAATTAATTCAATTATTTGTTTGGTGCTAATACTAAGGCTGGAATTCAGGGCCTGTCTCTGTCCCAGAATTTGTTATTTTTTTGTTTTAGTTTTCTCAAGGATATCATTTTACTGCTTGTACCACAGCTCCAGTTCTAGCTTTTGTTGGTTTCTTTCAAAGCAGAATCTAATGGACATTTTTTTTGTTTGGTCTGGTTTCAAACCACAATCCTCAGACTTCATCTTTCTGATTAGCTAGGATTAATGACATGAGCCACCAGTGTGGCTTCTGCTTTTTCCTCTATAGTTACCTAATGCACATACTTAGATAGTAATTTAAAAATGAGAGTATAGAAGCAAGATATACATGATTATTTTGTCCTGTCAGAAATTCAAGTTAGTAATATAAATTTCTTCTTAAGAACATACACAAAAAATACCATGATATAGTATAAGAGAACTCACAATTGGACATATGAGCTTTAAGAGCTTTCTAATAGATCCATTAGAAAAAAATGTATAATGTACTACTAAAATAGAAGTCCTTTACATGAATGACTAGTTACATTCCATGTTTTTTTAAAGATACTTGTTTTCCTCTAAAAAAATAGGCCTGTCTATTTTCTTCATGATTGAAGGTGCTTAATGAGAAATAAAAATGTATTAGTAGTTCTTTGCTATCAATTAAATCTCACTTTGTCTTTTTGGAGAATATAATGATCAAAGCAATAGTTGAGAATCAGCAAGCAATTGTTCAGAATCATGCTTCCAGTGCAAGTGGATCAACAGTAAGTAATGCTCAATGCCATTTTCCACAAAGTTTTGTCACAGATACAATCGGCCTGCCTTCTTTTGCTGCTTTCCTAGCCTCGACCTATTCCTTCATTGTACGTGAAAAGTGTGATTCAACTGATTTCATACAGATCTGTTCCTAGAATTATCAAGGATTTAGATTCTTGTCTGCAATAAGATTAAACGTACGTCTCTTCATGTGGGCTGCTAAAAATGTATTTATTAAATTCAAGTAAATACATAAATTCTATTTCCATCTTTTTTTAAAACATAAAACTCTGTTTGCTCTATAAATTGGTCAGAGGCATGCATTTGTGGCTATATAGGTCATTGCACATCTGTCTGTCTTCCTCTCTCTTTAATGTTTCTAATAGATAATAGGATTGCTCTATAATTATTGTAATTTATTTTGCTTTTATATTTTTGGTTGCATCATTTTACTTTCTGCTCTGACATTTCCCAAATGATTTATATAGAAGGCATTATTTCATCTTTTTTCATTCATAGAATAAGCTGCACAAGGAGACACTGCTGGTCCTTATTTTCAGTCTGTATCTTTGAATACGGAGGAAAATCTTTCCTCTGATATCTATCAATTCCTTACTCTCCAGTTAGAATAATTTCGAATAGTAAAAATGGAAAAAGGGAAAATAAATCATGGTGAAAAAACAGATGCAGAAAATTCATAGGATTTTTCTGAACAGTTCAACTAATGTGAACTATTAGGGAAATACATGGATGCCTCATTCCCACTGTCACTCAAAGTCTCTAGTTAGGCAATTCTTAGGAATATGAGGAACTTGATGAAAAATTGAGGAATGGTATCAATTGCAAAAAAATGGAGTAGGATCCATGCAAATTTCTTCTTTGGGCTGCTGAAAATTATCAGGTTATTACAGTGTGAAGACTACTTTCCAAAAAGGTCACTCATTTGAATACTAGGGATGACGATGAGTATACCCATATTCATCAGGTAGCCTACAGTGGACACATAGACACTGTCCATGAGTTGTTGGCTCAAGCGGCAGATATTCATGCAATAACTGTAGATGGTTGGACAACCCTATGCAGTGCTTATATGTGGAATAATACTAGAGTGGCTTTTTTCTTACTTCATCATGATTCAGATACCAATGGCCACCTTGCATCTTGCTGCTGGGAATAGAGATAGCAAAGACATGTTGAATCTGCTTCTGTTGAACCATTATGTCAAATCAGGTCTGAAAAACAACTTGGAAGAAACTGTATTTGATATTGCCAAAAGGATAAGTATGTATCACTATCTCTTTGAAGTTTTGCAAGACTGCACAAATTGCTCTCCTAAGTCATAATGGTTCGGTTAAGTTTATTAAATTTCAAAAATGCCATTGCATTCTTTGTTTCCATACAAAATATTTTCACAATCCAAATAACAACAATAGCTTATTGTAACAATTAATGGATTCCATGGAAGTCTTCCAAGTGAATTGCCTGACTTTGATGTCAAAATGTATTCAAGAGTTAGTTGTATACTTCTATAATGATTTCTGGAGAGTTTTGCTATTTTTATTGTAATTAAGTGGTTACATTATTTCCCTAATTTCACAGTATTGTGGGATAGTTATGCTCAGTTAAAGTCACAAACACATTCTAACATTTCTGGAGCAAATTGTCTATCACAGTCTATAACATTTATGAGTTCTATGAGCTTTGTGATACAGTTATTCCTTCCACATTTGTTGTTATGTACATTTCTTTTGTTTTGCGTAACATCAGCTGTTCCTGTTTTCCCACTTGTTTCCTCCCTCCCATTCCTGCCATTAACTTGCTTAGTTCATTTTGGTCAATGTCCAGTACAGCTGATGGGTTTTTCCCTGATTCCCTTTAGTTCTATGTCATCTTCCTGGTTCCCCTCCATTGTACACATACACAACATACATGTGATCAGCAGCATGGGTTTATTTAGTAGAGGTTCGACCAGATTGTTTCTTAAGTCCTGTTAATTTTGTCGTATTACCAAACATTTTGGATTTAACATCCACTTATCAGGGAGACCATGTAATGTTTGTCTCTTTGCTCTTGGCTTACCTTACTCAACATGATCACCTTAGAGCTCCATCCATTTCCCTGCAAATGCCATTATTTTGTCATTTTTAATGGCTGCATAATATTCCATTGTGTATAGATACCACAATTTTGGGATCCATTCTTCTGTGGTGAGACATCTGGGTAGTTTCCATATCCTGGTTATTACGAACAGTACGACAATAAACATGGAGGTGCATGTGTCCTTGTATACTGGTTCCTGTTGCTCAGGATGGATGCCTAGAAGTGGTATGACTGGGTCATAAGGGAGGTCAATATTTAGCTTTCTTAGGACCCTCCAGACTGTTTTCCAAAGTGGTTGTATGAGTGTATATTCCCAACAGCAGTGTAGTAGGGTTCCTCTTTCTCCGCATATCCTCCAGCATTTGTCATTGGCTGACTTGAGGATGTCGGACATTCTGACTGGGGTTAGGTGGTATCTCATGGTTGTCTTTATTTACATTTCCTTCAAAACCAGGGATGGTGAACATTTCCTTATGTGTTTCTTTGCCATTTTAATCTCTTCTTCTGAGAAGTCTCTCTTTAGTTCCCTTGTCCATTTAGTAATTGGTTTGTTAGCTCTGGGTGGGATTAGTTTCTTGAGTTACCTGTATATACTGGATATTAACCCCTTGTTGGATATAATGCTGGTAAATATTTTTCCCAATTAATTGATTGTCTTTCTAGCTTGGTTGCGATAGCTTTAGCTTTGCAGAAGTTTTTTTTTTTTTATTTTAAGGTAGTCCCATTTGTCGTGTCTCACTCCAATTTGTTGTGACCCTGGGACTCTGTTCATGAAATTCTTTCCTGTGCCTATAAGTTCAAGTGTCTCTCCTACTCTGCCTGCAGAGGTTTCAGAGATTCAGGTTTAATGCTAAGGTCTTTAATCCATTTTGAGCTGATGTTGGTGTATGGTGATATGATGGGCTCCACTTTTATTCTTCTGCATATGGCCACCCAGTTTTCCCAGCACTAGTGGTTGAAGAGACTGTGTTTCTTCCATCCTCTGTCTTTGGTTCCTTTGTCAAATATCAGCTGACTGTAGGCATGTAGATTTATATCTGGATCTTCTATTCTATTCTATTGGTCTTCGGGTCTGTGTTTGTGCCAGTACCATGCTGCCTTTGTTATTATGGCTCTATAGTAGAGTTTGAAGTGCGACATGGATATAACTCACATGTTGTCTTTATTTGCTAGAATTGTTTTGGATATTCTAGGCTTTTGTGGTTCCATATGAATTTTTGGACTGTTTTCTGTATTTCAGAGAAATACATCATTGGGATTTTAATAGGAATTGCTTTGAATTTGTATATTAATTTGGGCAGAATTGCCATTTTCACTATATTGTCTGCCTGTCCAAGAGCATGGGAGGTCTTTCCATTTCCTAGTGTCTTCAGTAATTTTTTTCTTTAACTTTTTATAGTTTTCATTAAATAGTTCTTTTACATCATTGGTTAGGTTAATTTCTGAATATTTTATTTTTGGGGATGTTATTGTGAATGGGCTTGCTTTCCTTTATTTCCCTCTCTGCTTGTACATTGTCAGTGTACAGGAATGCAACTGATTTTTATGGGTTTATTTTGTATCCTGCTATTTTGTCGAAGTGATTTATGATTTCTAAGAGTTTGGGGATGGAATTTTTGGAATCGTGAAGGTATAGTATGATGTCATCTGCAAAAAGGGATAGTTTAATTTCTTCTTTTCATATACAGATCTTTTAATGTCTTTTTCTTGCCTTATTGACCTGGCTAAGAGTTCCAGGGCTATATTGAACAGGAGTAGAGACAGTGGGCATCCTTGCCTTGTTCCTGATTTTAAGAGAATTGGTTGTAGCTTTTCCCCATTAAGCATAGTATTAGTTATTGGTCTGTCGTAAATGGCTTTTAATGTTTTAAGAAATGTTCCTTCTATTCCTATTGCCTCCAAAGCTTTTAGCATGAATGAATGTTGAATTTTATCAAAAACCTTTTCTGCATTTGTGGAGATAATCATGTGATTCTTGACCTGGGCTCTGTTGTTGTGTTGTATTATATTTATTGACTTACCTATGCTAAACCATCCCTGCATCTCTGGGATGAAGTCTACTTGGTTTTAATGTATGTTTTTTTATGTGTTTCTGGATTCTGTTAGCTAGAATCTTTTTAATGACCTTTGCACCTGTGTTCATCAAGGAAATTGGCCTGTAATTCTCCTTTTTGGTTGGGTCTTTGCCTGGTTTGGGGATGAATGTGATATTGGCTTAGTAGAATGTGTTTAGGATAGCTCCCTCCTTCTCTGTTTCTCTGAAGAGCTTGAAGAGTATAGGTGTTAGTTATTCTTTAAAGGTCGTATAGAATTCTGTTGCGAATCTATCTGGACCTGGGCTTTTTGTTGTTGTTGGAAGACCTCTGATTGCTTCCTGTATCTCCTTGTAGGATATTGGCTTATTTAATTGATTTACTTCTTCCTTGCTCAATTTGGGAAACTTGTATTTCTCTGAAAATGCATCCATTTCTGCCAGGTTTTCTTTCTTTAGAGGGTATAACTTTTCAAAGTAGTCCGTTAAAATTGTTTGGGCATCTTGGGTACGTGTTGTGATTTTTCCCGTGGCATCCCTAATCCTGTTAAAATGGGTTTCCTCTCTTCTTTTTAAAATTAATCTTGCCAAATAGCTATCAATTTTATTTATTTTTTCAACCAGCTTTTTGTTTGGTTAATTTTGGCTATGATTCTCCAATTCTCTATTTCAATAATCTCCGCTCTTAGTTTGGTTATCTGGCTCTGTTTAGTAACTTTAGGTTCCATTTTTTCATGTTTTTCTACCTTTTTTAATTGCAACATGAGATTATTTTCTTGGTCTGTCTCTATTTTCTTGATGTGGGCACTGATGGCAATAAATTTGTCCATCAGGACTGCTTTTGCTGTGTCCCAAAAGGTTTTTGCGAGGTATTTTCATTTTCATTGAGTTGTAGGAATTTTTTAATTTCTTCTTTAATCACTTCCATTACCCAGGCATTGCTTTGAAGTGAGCTGTTCAATTTTCATGTATTTGAGTAATTTCTGCAGTATGTTTTGTTATTGAGAACTAGCTTGATTCCACTATGGTCAGATAGGATACAGGGGATTATGTCAATCTCCTTGAATTTGCTTAAGTTTCTTGCATGAACTATTATATGGGCTATTTTGGAGAAAGTACCATGAGCTGCTGAGAAGAATGTGTACTGTGTTGTTTTTAGGGTGAAATACTTGGTAAATGTCAGTTCTGCTTGAAGTATGGCCTCATTAATTCGATAGCTTCTTTGCCAATACTCTGGTTGGTAGACCTGTCCTTTGGTGAGAGTGGGGTGTTAAAAGTCTCCTAGTATTATCATATTGGATCTATTTTATTCTGTAAGTTTGAGAGTATTTGCTTAACATCTTTGGGTGCACCGATGTTTGGCTAATGATAGGTAGATGATGGTAATATCCTCCTCTTGTATTGTTCCCTGTATTAATATGTAGTGTCCATCCTTGTCTTTTTGTATTGATTTTAGTTTATATTTTTTACTGTCGATTGGATCTTTTTTTAAATTTTTTATTGTAAAGATACTATACAGAGGGTTACAGTTACATGAGCAAGGTAATGATTACACTTCCTATTGAGCATTGTTACCCCCTCTATTGTTTTCCCCCTACTATCCCTTCCTTCCATACTTCCCTGAGGTTCTTTTTTTTTAATTTTGATGAAGTGATTACATAACTTCCCAAATTTCACAGTATTGTGAAATGAGGATGCTCATTTAAAGTCATAAGTTCATTCTAACTTTCCTGGAGCAAATTGTCTATCACAGTCTATAACATATAATGGTGTACACAATACAACATACATGTGATCAGCAGTATGGGGATATTTAGTAGTGTTTCGACCAGATGAGTGGGAGTTCTTTGTTTCTTAAGTCCTGTTAATTTTGTCGTATCACCTAACATTTTGGATTTAGCATCCACTTATCAGGGAGACCATGTACCGTTTGTCTCTTTGCTCTTGGCTTACCTTGCTCAACATGATCACCTTCTAGCTCCATCCATTTCCCTGCAAATGCCATTATTTTGTCATTTCTAATGGCTGCATAATATTCCATTGTTTGTAGATACTACAATTTTTGGATACATTCATCTGTGGTGCTGCATCTGGGTTGTTTCCATATCCTAGCTATTGTGAACAGTGCTGCAATAAATATTGAGGAGCACGTGTCATTGTATATTGATTCCTGTTGTTCAGGGTAGATGCCTAAACGTGGTATGACTGTGTTATAAGGGAGATCAATGTTTATCTTTCCTAGGACCCTCCAGAGTGCTTTCCAAAGTGGTTGTATAAGTGTACATTCCCACCAGCAGTGTAATAGGGTTCCTCTTTCTCCACATCCCCTCCAGCAATTGTCGTTGGCTGATTTGTGGATATGTGACATTCTGACTGGGGTAAGGTGGTATCTCATGGTTGTCTTTATTTACATTTCCTTCACCACCAGGGATGATGAACATTTCCTCATGTGTTTCTTTGCCATTTTTATTTCTTCCTCTGGGAAGTCCCTCTTTACTTCCCTTGCCCATTTAGTAATTGATTTGTTAGGTTTAGGAGGGATTAGTTTCTTGAGTTCCTTGTATATACTGGATGTTAACCCGTTGTCTGATATATTGCTGGTAAATATTTTTTTCCCAATTAGTTATTTGTCTTTCTAGCTTGGTTGCAATACATTTATCTGTGCAGAAGCTTTTTATTTTAAAGTAGTCCCATTTGTTGTCTCTCTCCAATTTGTATTGATCCTGGGACTCTGTTCAGGAAGTTCCTTCCTGTGTCTATTAGTTCAAGTGTCTCTCCTACTCTGTCCTGCAGTAGTTTCAGCGATTCAGTTTTAATGTTAAGATCTTTAATCTATTTTGAGTTGATGTTGGTGCATGTTGATAGGCTGGGGTCCACTTTTAGTTTTCTGCATGTGGCAGCCCAGTTTTCCCAGCACTAGTGGTAGAAGAGGCTATGTTTCTTCCATTGTATGTCTTGGGCGCCTTTGTCTAATATCAGCTGGCTGTAGGCCTGTGGATTTATTTCTGGATCTTCTATTCTGCTCCATTGGACTTCTGGTCTGTTTTTGTGCCAGTACCATGCTGTCTTTGTTATTATAGCTCTGTAGTATAGATTGAAGTGCAGCATGGATATCCCTCCCATTTTGTCTTTATTCCCTAGAATTGGTTTGGCTATTCTAGGTCTTTTGTTGTTCCACATGAATTTTTGGACTGTTTTCTGTATTTTAGTGATGTAAGTCATTAGGATTTTAATAGGAATTGCACTGAATTTGTATATTAATTTTGGCAATATTGCCATCTTCGCTATATTAAGTTGGCCTATCCAAGAGTATGGGAGTTCTTTCCATTTCCTAGTGTCTTCTCAAATTTCTTTCTTTATCTTTTTATAGTTTTCATTAAATAGTTCTTTTACATCTTTGGTTAGGTTAATTCCTAAATATTTTATTTTTGGGGAGGTTATTGTGAATAGGGTTACTCCCTTTATTTCCCTCTCTTCTTGTACATTGTCAGTGTACAGGAAGGCAGCTGAATTTTGTGGGTTTATTTTGTATCCTGTTACTTTGCCGAAGTGATTTATGATTTCTAAGAGTTTGAAAATGGAGATTTTGGGATCATGAAAGTATAATATCATGTTGTCTGCAAAAAGGAATAGTTTAACCTCTTCTTTCCCTATACAGATCCCTTTCATGTATTTTTCTTGCCTTATTGACCAGGCTAAAGGTTCCAGGACTATATTGAAGAGCAGTGGAGACAGTGGGCATCCCTGCCTTATCCTGATTTTAGGAGAATTGGTTGTAGCTTTTCACCATTAAGTATAATATTGGCTATTGGTCTGTCATAAATGGTTTTATTGTTTTAAGAAATGTTCCTGCTATTTCTGTTTGCTCCAGAGCCTTTAGCATGAATGAATGTTGAATTTTATCAAAGGCCTTTTCTGCATCTGTGGCGAAAATCATGTGACTCTTGACCTTGGCTCTGTTGATGTGTTGGATTACATTTATTGACTTACAGAATAAAATAGATCCCAATACGATAATACTAGGAGACTTCAACACACCGCTCTCACCAAAGGACAGGCCTACCAACCAGAGGATTGGCAAAGAAGCTACTAAATTAAGTGAGGCCATACTTCAAGCCAGATTAACTGACATCTACCGAGTATTTCATCGTAAAACAACACAGTACACATTCTTCTCAGCAGCACATGGAACTTTCTCCAAAATAGACCATATCATAGTTCATGCAAGAAACATAAGCAAATACAAAGGGACGATATAATCCCCTGTATCCTATCTGAACATAGTGGAATCAAGCCACTTCTCAATAACAAAGCATACCGCAGAAATTTCTCTAATAAATGCAAATTGAACAGTACACTCCTTAGCAATGCCTGGGTAATGGAAGAGATCAGAGAAGAAATAAAACATTTCCTACAACTCAATGAAAATGAAAAATATCTCACAAAGAAACTTGTGGGACACAGCAAAAGCAGTCCTGAGGGGCAAATTTATTGCCCTCATTGCCCACATCAAGAAAATGGAGACAGACCAAATAAATAATCTCATGTTGCAATTAAAACAGCTAGAAAAACATGAAAAAATGGAACCTATGGATACTAGACGGAGCCAGATAACCAAATTAAGAGCAGAGATTAACCAATTAGAAAATAAAAAAAATTACAGCCAAAATTAATCAAACAAAAAGCTGGTTCTTTGAAAAAATAAACAAAATTGATGGATTGTTTTCAAGATTAATTAAAAAAGGAATAGAGGAAATCCATTTTAACAGGATTAGGGATGCCACGGGAAAAATCATAACACGTACCCAAGATATCCAAACAATCCTAATGGACTATTTTCAAAAGTTATAATCTCTAAAGGAAGAAAACCTGGCAGATATTAATGCATTTTTAGAGAAATCCAAGTTGCCCAAACTGAGAAAAGAAGAAACCAATTAAATAAGCCAATATCCTACAACGAGATACAGGAAGCTATCAAAAGTCTTCCAACCAAAAAAGCCCAGGACCAGATGGATTCATAGCAGACTTCTATAAGACCTTTAAAGAAGAACTAATACGCACACTCCTAAAGCTCTTCAGAGAAACAGAGAAGGAGGGAGCTATCCCAATCTCATTCTACGAAGCCAATATCACACTCATCCCCAAACCAGGCAAAGACCCAACCAAAAAGGAGAATTACAGGCCAATTTCCTTGATGAACACAGTTGCAAAGATCCTTAACAAGATTCTAGCTAAAAGAATCCAGAAACACATTACAAAAATCATACACTATGAGCAGGTAGGCTTCATCCCAGAGATGCAGGGATGGTATGACATTGTAATGATTTTAATGACAAGTTTATTTTGTCAGATATAAAGATTGCTACGACTGCTTTCTTACTAGGGGCATTTGATTGGTAGATCCTTTTCCAACCCTTCACTCTGAGTTTGTTTGCATGTTTGGCTTAGAGGTGGGTCTCCTGAAGTCAACAGATGGATGGGTCATGTTTTAGGATCCAAACTGCAGTTCTTTTTTTTTGATTGTTGAAGTAAGCCCGTTAATCTTAAGAGATAGTATAGAGAGATCCATTATGGTCACTGTTTTTCTTCTTTCCTTTCCTCTGTCCTTGCTCAGATAGACTTCTATTAATGCCTGTCTGGGTGCAGGTCCCTGTTCTTGGTTGCTTTTCTCAGGTTGTGTTCCACCTCTTAGTAATCTTTGTAATGCTGGCTTAATGTTTATGTATTAATTTAGTTTTTCTTTGCTATTGAAAATTTTCAGTTCTCCATCGAATGTGAATGCTAGCTTTTCTGAGTATATCAGTCTGGGTTGGCAGTTATTGGCTCTCAGGGCTCATGTGTTACTTTCCCAGTCCTTTCTTGCAATCAGTGTTTGTGTGGAGAGATCTATAGTGATTCTAATATTTTTCCTATAGTAGTATAGCTCCTTCTCCATTTTTGCTGCATTCAAGACTTTTTCCTTATCATTCAGATCTATCATTTATTCTATAATGTGTCTAGAAGTGTTTCTCCTGGGATCCTGCTTGTTAGGTGTTCTATATGCTTCTGTTATGTGGGTAAGATGTTCTTTTTTGAGATGGGGAAAATTTTCACCGATTACCTTGTGGAAAAGGTGTTGCATTCCCTTGCTTTGATATTCCTCACCTTCGTATATGAAGGTTAAATTTCTTGGCACTATCTGCTTGCCCTTGAATTTCCCTTTGGTATAATTTAAGTGATTTTTCCATATCTGTCATTTTTTGTTCCAGCTGATGTATTCTGTCTTCTATATTCCATTTTGTTCACTCTGTTAACTGTGGCTTCCATTGTGGTTTGCATGGAGGAAAATGGACTCATTGTTGATGTCAATGGATTCAATGTTGGTTTTCAAAATACTAATCTCACCTCTTAATGAGGTGTGTACTGCCTCTATATTTTCACTTATCTCATGGCTTAGTGAGGTGTGTGCTACCTCTATTTTTGCATGCATCTCCTGTTTGATGTCCTGCACCTCTTTTGGTATTTCGACCTGGTGTTCTTTCAAATTCTGGTCTATTTCTCACTTTATTTCTTGAGTCATTGCCTCCAGCATGTCTTGGATGTAGTGTTTGTCTTCCATTCCTGTTTTGCTCCCAGTGGGGCTCTCCCAGGGGTTGCTGCTGGCTTTAGAGATAGCTTGCTATCCTAGGTGTTGATAAATCTTGTAATATTTCTCTGTGATTTTCTCATGGTTATTCAGGCATTATTGCAGACTAATCTGAAATTTTGTTTTGGTCAATAGGTGTCTGTCTTTGCTTGGTTACTGTTTCTGTGCTGGTAGAGAGAGCCTGTACCTGATCTCGGTTCTGTTGGGGGCCGACCTCCAGCTGCTGGTCTGACCCACACAGGATTCTCAGCTCTCTGCTGTAGATCACTGGCAGTTCCCGCCTTTTGAAGGGTTGAGCAGTCTAGACTGCTCCTGTTTGTTCCTACAGGTGCTCTTGGCAAGTTCGGATGTGCTGGATGTACTCTCCCAGATTCTGGAGTCTGCTATGGTCTCCTGATGTTTTGTTTTGTTTTACTTTTTTTGGCTATTTGTGGGCTTGAACTCTGGCCTTGGGTGCTGTCCCTCAGCTCTTCAGCTCAGGGCTGGCACCCTACCATTTGACCCAGAGCACCACATCTGGCCGTTTCTGCTTATGTTTTGCTGAGGATTCAGATCCATGGTCTCTTTCACCTAAGACAAGCACTGTACTGCTGAGCACCTTACCAGTCTGAGCTCCTGACTATTATCGGGTGCTGGAGGCCTGTGTTGTTCAATTCCTAGCCTAGAATACATGGGTCAGGTTCTTGTGGGATTTGGGCTTCTCTTGTCCTGAACCCCCCCGCATCTTTTGCTGTCACAGGCATGATTACCAGGAGTGCAGTTCCCTGTTTTTCTCCCCTCTGCTGAGGCATATGCTCAGCTTCTGATTTCAGTTGGGAGGAGTTGGTTATGTTGCTCAGGCACCAGATCCCCAGGCCTGGTCCTAGACCCCAGCCTGGGCACACCTGTTGGACCTGTGCTGCTGTGTATCCCACCTAGATTATGCAGCTTGGAGTACACAGTTCAAATTTCTTCCACCGTTGGGTGTCTTGACCCAGTGGCGCTGTTCCAGGCTTGGGCATTGAAGCTTCCTTCCAGGGTCTCTCTTGTTCTAGCCTGGCCAACTGAGTGTGATCCATGGGCTGGTGGAGCTCTTGAAAGGTTTCTAGTTTTAGTGGGTCCTGTGGTGCAGGTTTTGGGGTAGGGGGTCTGGGGATTCCCACCAGCTCTGGTTTCCGTTGAGGCATACACTGTCCCCTGTGGGGTACTCACCCTGGAGCTCGTTGTTTCTGTGTGATGTAGGTTGTTGGTTGCCATTGTAGTCAGAATTCAATTGAGGTGGTTGTGGGCTAGGCTGAGAGGTGGTGGCTCTGTGTGTTTCTTTTCTGTCACTGCCTCCATTGACACTGTTTGTGTCCGCTCCACGGGATGGGCCTCCGGCCTCCACCCGAGGGGTGGGGAGGGGCCTCTGTGCAGGTTCTGATTGCTGGGGTTTGTCTCTGTTTGCACTCTCTGGATCAGCACCAGTTCCTTTCAATTCTTCTGCTGTGGTGTTCTGTGGGCATCTCATGTATCTCTGAGGTTCCTGCCATGGGGCTGAGTGGCTTTGGTGGGATGGAGCCTCTCTGCTCCAATGGAGAGTGAGGGGAAGGGGTGGGATCTTTGTGTAATTTCCCTGCTCAGAGGTTTCTTCATTCATCAGGATTAGCCAGTCTGACACTGATACCTCAGGGGTCTTTGGTGCGGGTGATCTGCAGACAACTCCCTGTGTCTCTGGGCCACCGGCAGCTCCCACCAGGCTGGGCTGGCCATGGCTTGGCACGATGCTTTGTGGCCAATAGACGTTGCGGGAGGCGTCTTCAAGCTTCTATGTTGTGAAATTCTTCTTTTCAACTCCTGTTTTTCTCTGGATGTTGATTTTGTTGTTGTTGTCGGTCTCTGGGGGAGATTAAACGAACTCAAACTCTCTTTTTGGTTGGGGAGAGCTGTGGCGTTCCCCTACTTCCCCGTCACCATCTTGGAACCCCTCGAGTTTTTGCTTTTTTTATTCAGAAATAATTTTAATTTATCTGTTGAAATGAGTACTAAAGAAACTAAAGATATTTCTGGTGCTTATGTGAAAAATTATACTTTAAAATATTCTGTATTCTGTTTGTATAATGCCCATAATCTATTTTATTCTTTCCTAGATATAAGACTTTGAATTCTACATTGTTTTTTAATATATAGGTTCCTTAATAAATGTGTCCTTTCAGATTGCATTCCATACCAAAACAGTTTAAGATTCCTTTTTTACTAGGTCCTTATAGTATATTTCTTTGGAATAAAATGACAATGTTGTCTAATTTTAAAAGTTTTATAACAATTATGCTATGTAAAGGCCTTTCTAAGGTGAAGATTTAATGCAATGATGTCAAACTAACTTTTATTTATATGAATTACATGTATTATTACACTTGTAATTTTGTAATCAACTTTTTAATAATTGTTTTTCATTTCTTGCATCTGAAGAATGAAAAATCTGGAATAATTCACAGATTTTCATTTCATCCTTTGCAATTGCCATGTTAATCTCTGTATTGGTGTAAATTGGGTACATGTGCTGCTGAAGCATGTAATGTCCTCTAAGTTTAGGTAGTTAATGATGCAATATTTATACAGGATTATATCCTCGGGTGCCTGTTTGTAACAAGGAAACCTTATTGTTCCTAACAATGCTACTGATCTTATTTCCCTAAAATTCTGTGTATAATGGAAAATAATTATATTGTTCAGTGGATTGCTCACATTTGTAATTTTTTTGTCAATGACTATTTTAAATCTTTTTCATTTTAGTTTAATCATACTTTGAAGCCTTTTTAGCTAGGTCCAAAGGGGATGGCTTTTTCAAGTACTTATTTATTCAACTGAGTTTCCTCTGTGTAGCTAACGGATTCAAAGTAAGCCTTGCTTAAGAGCTACTTCTAAACTTCTGCAGTTGAAATTTTCCCAAATACGGTCTCATTGGCACAAATGTCTACCTGACACCTTACCCTTCTTCCATGAAGGATCAGACCAACCAGAATATCTTACCCTGATCGTATAAATTGTCTTATTTGAACAAAATAAATCTTAGTTCCAAGGGATCATAGAAAAATGAATATTTCAGACAGAACTTTTCAGACTAGAAGGTTTTTATCAAAATATAATTGTTTATTGTACCTTCCATTTCAAAAGTAGCTAAAGCCAAGAAGGTGAAAAAATTGTTCATATGCATGATTACCTAATGTACTGGCCTGATTACCATCCAACCAGGCAGGAATTTACACCACTGATTTTCTATCACCAAATATATTCCATAGCTCCAGGAGAAGTCCATATGTTTCTCCTGGTTATTAAGCCTTAAATTAGTAGTGTTTTAATCACAGCGTTTCCTCTTACCTCTAAGCTGTACATACCCGAATGGTAAAGCTTTAGTTCTAATTCTACCAAACAATGAGGTAGAGGTAATGGAATAATACTCTAAAACAGTTGCCTTTGATTCCCTAACCACAACAGAACAATGCAAAATATTTTCTTATAGATAATTATATATTTTATATTTATATGTGTTGATTTTATATTTCACACAGTGGATCTTACTAGAATTAATTGATAATTTGACAAGTGAATTTATATTATTCCAATAAATAGATTGGAATATAAATAATCAGGATTAGAATATATATTAGAATATAAAAAGTATCAATGCAATGTTTTCGGTATAAACTTGTGATACTTTCTACGGGTTTTTGGTCTTCTGAATTCACATGGTAAAAAAAACAATGTTGTTTTCCTCTAATCTATAAGGGATTTTACTCTGCTGCTCTGTTTATTGTTTTAACTTGCTGGTCCCAAATTGTTTTTCTCCATATTTCTGAAGCATTCCTACCGATTATACTCAAATTTTGCTGATATGATGTCTAAAAGGTATTATTCTTCTACACTATCCATGGGTCCTAGGATCCCAGGTCCCAGTTATCCGCATCATCAGATAACTAGGGCAAAAGTTCCCACCTATGGTGATGCAACATGACAAGAGAAAGTAATTGAAGACGCATCTCAATTTCTCATTTTTTGTATTTCAGGGCCCCAATTCCTTGAAATGCAGGAATTAGCAGTGAGCAATTGGGAAATGCAAGGCAACTTAAAATGCAAGATGAAATCACAAAATGTGAAAGTACAGTAATTCAAACTTTCAATTTTCAGATGACCATGCCATATGAGTGAAAAAGACCACAAATGTCATAAGATTATTTGTAATACCCTTCTCCTAATGATTAATAAATGATTTCAGTCCAGTATCAGCAGGCTAAAAAATAGTTCCTGAACGATAGATCCATAATTGGTCTACCAATGCTAGGAATACTTGACATAGAGGTGAAATATAATTCAAAAAACATTAATTGAGAAGATCCTTAGTGCTTCAAAACACTGGTACTTCAGTAAACTTGGCTCTGTAGTATAAAAATGTTGTCATTCTCAAACAAATGATAACCTACATTTAATCTGCTGAAAGTATATTCCTTTTCAAAAAAACTTTTAAAAATCACCTTTGCCAAAATAACACTTTACAAGTGATGATATTTAGTGAGGTTACTAGTCTTTCAAGTGTAGGGAGCAAGTTTCAATAGAGTTGATTTATTCACCCAGCACTAATGCCAAACAGGTTCAACCATTCATTAAAGTTTAGGAATATTACCCCCCCACATCATTTGTGTTTTTCAGTAGGTTCCTTCGAAAATTTGTTAAATAGATCAGCCTCCAATATTTCAAACCAAAACATTAGCTAATAAAGTAAATTTCATCACATAAGTACATTTTAATAAGTCATGAATAGTTGCCTTATCATATGGTGTTTTATGTTTTCCCTATATGTCTAACATACTAAGAAATATGACTTTAAGTCTTGAATATGGGTACTCATCAGAGATTTGACAAACATATAATCTGTCTTCTATTTCTATCATATTCCTCTACAGTAGTAAATTTTAGATTTCTTCTTTTGCCAATACTTATAGGTAGTTGAAAATATTATCCCATGTAAAATAAAAAATCACACACTACTGTACAAAACCATTTATAAAAACTGGTATTTAGGAATACATTCTAAGCCATTTTTAAACTTTCTTGTTGACTATAGATTAATCTTCCAAATGGAGGACAATGAAATCATGTCTAGGTGCTTCATTTTTCCAGTCTTGCAAATTGTTACTTCAGATGAATGAATTATGGAAATATAAGCTGACATCAGTTCAAGTATATGCAGAATTGAAACTCCAGGGAATGTATATAAACCTTTCAAAGTACTAACAGACAGTTTAACAGAATGACTATCAGGAAATTGAATTAATAATAATAATAGTAAAGGAATAATAATAAAGCCATAGAATGAATGAAGAATGGAGCAAGGGGCAAGTACAGCTAGAATACATAATATATACATGTGAGAAAGGAAGTGGTAAATCAGAAATAAATCCTGTAGAAGGGGTTGGTTGAGAATGATAGAAGGACTGACTCTGATCCCGGAACATTGGACAATTAGATGGACATTTTTGTAACACACTTTCACATTTTTTTTTGAAATTCAGTGAAAAAACACAACAAAAAACAAAAACACACAAAAAGCACAACCAAACAGCAATCTCTATAGAGTACGATTATGACCTCTCAAAATTTTAAATAGTTAATGAAGGACAATCTTGGGAAAAGCCTACAAAGCTGTTCGAAGTGAGCAATTTGGGGTAGAGGAGAATTTTTAACAGATTTAAATAGATTGTTTAAGGTTATAAATCACCTACATCTGCTGCAAATATTTTCTTCTGTGAGTTCTCTTGGTCTGAACTGGATATTCCAGTCCTGAGACACAATTGATAGCTTGTGAAGATAGAATAGAAGAAACAAGATCAAGAACCCATTACTCCATTGGAGAGGAAACAGTCTTCTACGTTTTCTCTCATTTCTATTGACTACTTTTATTCATAAGTTTAAGTCAAGTGATTTGAATTAAATATTTCCTTCTTTGTTCTGGCAAAGTAATTGGTCAAAATAATTCACTAAATATTATTAGCCATTTTTTTCTATCATGCTCTTTTCTTGTCCAAGCGAATCCTTTAAACTTCCCCCTTGCATTTGGTTGCCACGGAAACCCAGCATCAATGTTAATGAGGACAATCTCTAATGTAAAACTTTGTCTCCAAAATACCAGTCCAAGAAGCTGTGATCACAAATATTTAGCTATACATTTTTCTTTTTTCTTTTACCTTAAAAGTCTTCTTGTGTCTAAAGTGCCCTCAAAAATAAATAGTCTGCCAATTTTTGGATCAATCACTTATAACCTCAAAGATATTTTGCTAACAAGATGTTTAGAGGAAACCGAAGAATACTGCACTTTTATTTTCTCTCTTAAGACTCTCCTTAGATACCATATCAGGAACAGTGAAGTTATTCTTTGCAAAATTATTTCAATAGATTATTTTTTTCTCTTCATCTTGCATTTGCTCAACAAGATGTATGGAGAAGAATAGAGTTGAATCACCCATACCATGGATGACAGTGTCTTTTACAAAAGGACAATGCTCCTATGACCTATTTCTCTGTCTTCCACTTAGCTCTTGCCTGATTTCCAACTAATCACAGATTCTTAGCTTCAAGTCTAATGAAGGTGAAGGACTATAAGGCCTCCCCCATTGCTACATTGTAGGGCTAGATCTCCGGCAGGAGGTAAGTGTGAACAACGCACTCAAGGAACACACGTTGGGAGAAGAGGCTTAAGCAGGTCTGGTTTATTTCTGCACAAGGGTTGGGATTTTATAGCCCCAGCTTTCCCAACGTCCTGAGTCCTTCTCAGCCAGTTACTTAGCAGGGAGTTGATGATGGGCACTGCTTGGTGTCAGGCACTGATTGGTCCCCCGGGGGCATGTAGGGAGCATGGACAGCTCATGGCTGTGAAGCTAGGCAGACGTGCCTGTGGGTGCGTCTCTATGAGCAGGAAGTGTACTTCAACTGCTACTCTAGCTGACTCAACCAGATCTGACCGGCTCTACCCACAAATTTCCCCTTTTCTTTTAAAAGGACCGTCATTATGGTGACCCGTCATTGGAGGCATTTTTGCCAGGAGTGCTAGCCTTGAATAATTCCTAGGAGAGTAAGCCCTACAAGTTCACGGCCTCCCCAGATGACCAGAGAGGATGGCGAAAACCATTGTTGTAACTTTTTAAGCACATCTTCTAAAAAGGAGACAGTGGGAATAAGCTGAATGGTGGTCTGGTTTAGGTGGGTAACATCATGCAGCAGGTTTTGGTTGAAGTTTAAGTACTTAAGGGACTTAGGGCCTTTGATGTAGTTACTAAGTTCAGTGAAATTTGGTGCGGGAGTGGAAAGCTGAGAGACAGAAGTAGTCATAGCATTACATAGTCCTCCTTGTTGTAATCAAAGAAACGTAATCTGTTCTTGGAGCAAGTCTATTTGTTGTTGGAGCACAAGGAAGGATCCCTTAAGATGATTGGCAACTTGTAAATGTTATAATTCTATGGATGACAGTTGAGGAATGAGCTGGTTTATCTGTTGCACGGTGGACACGCTTTGGGACAGCAATATAGCGGCAGTGGTAGCTGAAGCCACTCTAGCGATGATTGCCACCCGATTGCAAGGATCAATCCTACTGCTCTTTTAGTGCGCGGATGAATCAGTTGAACCTGGGAAATTGAACCTTGTTACAAATAGGCAACCAAGGATATATGCCTGTCTTAAGATTGCATCATTAATTACTTAAGTTTACAGTATACTACATGCTTCAGCAGCAGGTCTACCCGAATTACAATACAGAGATTTACATGGCTCTTGCACAAAGATCATATGAAAATTTGTGAAGTATTCCATATTTTTCATTCTTCAGATGCAAGAAATGAAAAACAGTTATTCAAAAGTTGATTACAAATATACAACTGTAATAATATATGTAATTCATAGAAATAAAAGTTAGTTTGACATCAGTGTATTCAATCTTCACCGTTTTAGAAAGGCCTTTACATAGCATAACCTTTATAAAACTTTTGAAGTAAGATAACATTGTCATTTTATCCCAAAGAAATAAAATTCTATAAGGACCTAGGAATTAAAAGAATCTTAAAATGTTTCTATATGGAATGCAATCTGAAAGGACACATTTATTAATGAACGTATGTATTATAAAACAATGTCGAATTCAAAGTATTATATCTAGGAGCGAATGAAATAGATTATGGACATTATACAAACAGAATACTAAATATTTTAAAATATACTTTTTCAGACAAGCACCAGAAATATCTTTAGTTTCTGTACTACTCATTTCAACAGATAAGTTAAAATTATTTCTGATTTAAGAAATCACAAACTCTATAGAAATCGTTAGATGTATACAAACAACTCGAATATATTTTGACATAAAAGTCAGGCAATTCACTTGGAAGAATACCATGGAATACATGAATTTTTAAAGTAATGTATTGCTGTTGCTTTGTATTGTGAAAATATTTTCTATGGACACATAGGATGGACTGGCAATTTTGAAATTTAAGAAACTTAACTGATCCATTAGGACTTAGGAGAACAATTTGTACAGCTTTCCACAAATTCAAAGAGGTAGTGATACATACTTATCTTTTTGGCAATATCAAATTCAGTTTCTTCCACATTGTGCTTCAGACCTGGCTTGATATAATGGTTCAACAGAAGGAGATCCAGCGTATCGGTGCTACATCTATTCCCAGCAGCAAGATGCATGGGGGTCAAGAGGCCTTTAACTTGGCCATTGGTATCTGCATCATGATGAAATAAAGAAGCCACTCTGTTATTATTCCATGTATAAGTACTGTGCAGGGATGTCCAGCCATTTGCAGTTATTGCATGAATATCTGCCTTGAGCCACCAACTCATGTACAATATCTAAGTGTCCACTGTAGGCTTCTCGATGAAGAGGGGTATACTCATCGTCATCCCTAGTAATCACATGAGGGGCCTTTTTGGAAAGTAGTCTCTCCACTGTAGTAAGGCGATTATTTTCAGCAGAACAAAGAAGAAATTTGCTTGGATACTATTTCATTTTTTTCTTGCAATTGATACCATTTATCACTTTTTCATCTTGTTCCTCAACTTCATCAGAATTGCCTAACCAGAGACTTTGAGTGCCAGTGATAATGAGCTTTCCATGTATTTCCCCAATAGTTCACATTGGATGAAATGGTCAGAAAATTCTGGTGAATTTTCTGAATCTGTTTTTTTCACTATTATTTATTTTCTCTTTTTTCATTTTTACTATTCTAAATTATTCTAACTGGAGAGTAGGGACTTGGTAGAGAGCAGAGGAAAGATTTTCCTCCGTATTTAAAGGTACAGACTGAAAATGAGGGCCAGTGTTGTCTTCATGTGCAGCTTATTCTAAGAATGAGAAAACAGGAAATAATGTCTTCTATGTAAATGAATTTGGATATGGCAAAGAAGAAAGTGAAATGATGCAACCAAAAATATAAAAGCAAAATAAATTAGGATAATTATGGAGCAATCATATTACCTATGAGAACCATGAAAGGGAGTGAGGAAGAGAGAGACAGATGTGCAATGATCTAGCTAGCCACAAAATCCATCCCTCTCATCAAATTATAGAGCAAATAAATTTATATTTTTAAAGAGATGGAAATAGAATTTAAGATCAGATGTCTCCATTGTTTTTAATTATATTCTTATTATCTTAAATACTTGTACAAGGGAATTTTCATTCAACATATCAGTTTTTTTAAGTAAAATGGATCTTTATATAACTTTTCCACACCCTTCCAAACCTCACCCCACTTTAATTTTTTCTAGTTTCATACTATCTGCATTGAATATTATACCTTCACTCTCTTCCTCCATAACTCTCTTTATTCCTTCCTTTTGACTTCCACTCATATATTCCAAGTGATAGTTTCCTGGTATTAATTTTGTTGGAGTAAAGTTCAATTTTATAAGAAATTACACCTTTGAAATACTCCTCTGCAAATAGCATGGTTTGGTTAATATTTTTGTGTAAACTTGTATAAATTTCTAGCTTCCAAATATGGCTCTGACTTAGTTCCATTAATATATTTTTAGATCTATCCATTTCGTTGCAAATAATGTAACAATCTTCAAAATGGATGGGTTCAATCCAATTGTGTATATGTGCCACACTTTCTCTAATCATCACTCTGCCAAAGGGCATCTGGGCTGTTTCCGTAACTTGGCTGCAGTGAATAGTGCAGCAGTGAACATGGTTGTGAAAGTGATTTTACTGTTACATTTTGTAATAATTCATCACTTCCCTTGTGGGAGCAATCCTCTATCCAGTTTTCCAGAATAAGAACATCCCTCCCTTCATCTTCATCACAATGTATTGCAAGTCCTCAAAAACACACTTACCCTTACAGGTCTCAATAAGTTAAAACACCACTGTGCCCATATTCTTTCAAAATATTTTTTCATAATTGTACATATAATTTAGTGAGAACCTTCTATATACTTTCCTAATGTGGGAATGAGGGACATGACAGAGTAAACGTAATTAATATGCAACTTAATTAGCTATTATCATATTTAAAATCATGTTCAACTCTAATTCATAGCCTCACATAATATTATTTTAATCTTTATTTGATTACTTCATCTAACCCATAAATTATAACAGGTGAGTTAAAAGCAAAGGCAAAAAGTGTTGTTTGATTTTGACACTCATGTGTGAGGTTTCACAACATGGGCAAATAGATGGATTGGAATTAATAGCTCTTATCTATTTTGTTAACGTAGAGATGATTTTCCCAACCTGATTCTTGAATTCGTATTCCATTCAACAACAAGAAACCTGTGATAATTTCCTTTGGTTTGCTCCTCATTAACTTTTTTCCATTTTATTTTATAATGGAATATTTTCATAAATGTACCGTACATACAAAAATATGTTAAAATATGTCTATCCGTATGCATTGATATATACATGCACACATATATTATGCAGGTTATAATGATAATGTATAATTTTAGTAACTCTACAATTTACTAAATTATTAAAACTATCGACGGCTCATGCCTGGCATCCTGGTTACTCGGGAGGCTGAGATCTGACAATCATAGTTTGAAGCCATCCTGGGCAAGAATGTCCAGGAGCCTCTTATCACCAAACAACCAAGAGAAAATCAGAATTGGAACTGTGGTTCAAATAGTAGAGTGGTGGCCTTGAGAGAAAAATCTCAGGGAGACCATCCAGGTTCTTAGTTTAAGAAGTACAATCTACCCAAATAAAATCTATTTAATTTACACCTGTGTAATTAAAGTATTTCCATCACCCAAATGCACAACCATGCTCATTTGCAAGGTAACTCTGTTTTGTCTGAAGTACCATAAAATATTTTCAATTAAGTTGAAAGCATTGGAACGTGGGTTCATTCTATCTCTCTCATGCATTTTTCCACTCAATTATTCAAATATTACAATTATTCCAATTATTTAAAATCATAGCTTTTTACTTTAATACCCAAATATTAGAGTTTGAATTGAGTGTCTTGTGCCCCCAAATGAGTGTTCTTACCACTTTGTCATGTCCCCAGCCCTAAATTATCCTGATTATTTTTCAGATCCTTTTGTATGACCTTGGGCTCACTCCATGTTGTTATTCTTCCTGTAATTTAGAATAACAGGTGCATGGCATTGTGTACTGATTTTTCTGTCCAGTCTGGGCTTTAACCTCTATCCTCTCAAGAGTAGACACCCATGTAGTCAGGAATTTCATAAGTTTGTGATAGCTGATGTTTTTTTTAAGTCTTTGCATTTCCTGCAGGTTCTTGACTAGTGAATTAATTTGTTTTCTTGGGTTGTGTTGTTTCATCACTTCTCCTTTTGTTTCTTTCAATCAGCACTTACCTAAAGTGCTGAGAAACCAATTCTTCTTTTTCATGATAGTCCAGGTGAACATGATTTATTACAAAACAATTTCAGTAATATTTAAACATCTTCATATCTATGGATGGTAAATAAATGATAAGTGCTGCGACCGTTTTTTTATTTTCACAGCAGTCTTTGCCATGCACAGACAGATCATCATAAAATCTATGAAGATAATAAAACTACAGATGCAAGCAAAGAGAAGAAAAACCTATTATTAATTGTTTGACAGAGGCTTGAGTTCTAGTGAAAGAAATACGTTGCTTGATGCAAGACTTCACAAAATTGTATTGCTAAGGGAAGCTAAACAATCATCTAATTCTACAGAATTGAGGGAGAAGAATCAAACTCCTGAATAGTTTACATATGGGTCAAATAAAAGCATGCTTCTAAAAAGAGAGTTGACTTTAGAGAAACATGATGAGTTCTATGTAAATAGGTGCTTAGCTGATTTTGTTAATTTGTAAACAAATACAGGGAAATAGGGTACAGCAAGGTAAAAAAAAAACTTCGCATTGAAATACTCATGTGTGTGTGTGTGTGTGTGTGTGTGTGTGTGTGTGTGTGTGTGTGTGTGTGTGTGTGTGTGTGTGTGTGAACATGCACGTGTATACACACATGCGCATGTGCAAGTGCTCATTTATTCATTCATCATCCCTAAGCTTCTCTGTCTAAGGATAGTGGTTTACCACTTGAGCCATTGTTCCACTTCTGGTATTTTGGAGATAATCCCATGTATTTTCATGATTGGACTGGCTTTGAATAGTGGTCTTCATATCTCAGCCTCCAGAGTAGCTAGCTCATCTTACCCAGCCTCCAAGTAACTAGTTAAAATTGGGCCTATCCTCTATACTTCATTGCTTTTTTATTCTTGTCCTGAGGTGTTCACCTGCCTAAGTCATGTATATGTCTAGTTGCTTTAAGAAATACTCTTATTGCTTGGCACCAGGGGCTCCCATCTGAACTCTTAACTACTGAGGAGGCTTGAGAACAGAACCCAGGCCAAAAGTTTAGTGGACTTCCTTCTCAATCTATAGTTGGGTGCATTGGATCATTTCCACCATCCTGCACTATCTACAGGTTAAGATTGGAAGGGCTGCCGAATCCAGGCCAGCCAAGTTAGGAAGCAAGACAATTTGGTGTGCAACTCTTATGCCCTTGATAATGGGAAGGCTAAAAAGTCAGATCAGATGCATGTTCTTTTGAAAGGGAACCCCTATCCTAAAATTAACCACTGATATGACACCAGTCTACAAAAACAATACCCAAGTTGAATACAATTTCCCCCAACCAAAATAAGCATATACTTTAACATGCAAAAACTTAGTACAATCTGCTCTTTGCTCTAATATCACCTTCATCTAATTATCATATGATGTGACAGAATAGTTTCTTCATTAAACTGATTATATATTTTCAAAAACCGAGAAAATTCTGTCTCACATATTAAATCCAACGAAGCGCAAATTGCCTCATTTCTTACCTATTTGACTACCACTATAAATTCATCTTATGATTATTATTAATAGTAATATATTCAGATTTATTAATTTACTTTGTAACAGTTTTTAAACTTTTGGCTTCTCTGCTGAAGTTGAAGTATTTAAATAATATCATCAAATTATATTACTTGGGTACTTAGGGCAGTTTTTAAAAAAGTTTTAAACCAGTGGTTTCTAGTAATTCTGTTTTATTTTTTTGGGGGGGTGTCGGGTCGTGGGACCTGAATTCTGGGCCTGGGCGCTGTTCCTCAAGGCTAGTTCAAGGTTAACACTCGACCACTTGATCCACAGCGCCACTTCCAGTTTTTTTTTTTTTTTCTGTTTATGTGATGCTGAGGAATTGAACCAAGGGCCTCAAACATGCAAAGCAAGAGTTCTACCACTGAGCCACATTCCTAGCTCTCTATGAATTCTTAATTGGTGTATTATTTAGTTTATTTTTAATTTCAATTTAATTTTATTGTAAAGGTAATTTACAGAATGGATACAGTTACCTAAATAAAGTAATGAGTACATTTATTATGGAAGGAACATATTTATCGCTTCCATTGATTTTTTTGCACACTCAAAAAAAAAAAAAACTACTGATGCTTTTCCTGTCGATATTGACCAATGGGTACTTTTCTTTCTTCATGCATTTTTTATGATAAAATTGATATACTGAGGGCTTACAGTTATTTAAGTCAACTAAAGAGTACACTTCATTTTATTTTCTAAATTTTGAACTTAATTATTTTCTTTTGTTTCTTTAGGGTAATTATTTTTTCAGCGATGTAGGATTAGTTAATTTAGAATTGCATATTTTTAACACATGTAAATTATTCAGAGATATATTTTTTGCTTTCAAAATAGTTAACATATGAATATTTAAAAATTATTTTCTTAAATTTTATATGGTTGATGAATTTAAATAAATTTAATTTCTTAAAGTTCTAAACATATTTGTTCAGGTAATGAATACTGTATTTTCAAGAAGCACATACTTTATTAAAAAAGGCTGCATTACATGGTCACTTTTTGGAAATATTTATACTTTAATTTAAAAAAAAACTGAGCTGGGCATAGTGATTTGTGGTTTCCATTTTCTAACTATGGTGGGAAGTGTAAATAGGGTTTGTAATTCGGGAGAGACTGGGAAACTATGAGTCCTTATCATAAAATTTCCAGATATAGAGCACCTGGTTATCATATACTAAATCTTGAGTTAAAACACCAGTAACATCAATCTTTTATCAAAATAAAAGTATACATGTTTCAAAATGTTTATTATTTAAAACTTGTTTGCAAATTTCTCATGTCTTTTATTTCTTAATATTCAATTTACTAATCTATAAGAATCCAAGTATCTTGTTTCTGTTTTATTTCTACTAAACTTTTAAATAGTATGAGCAATATTATGATTTTATATATTAAAATACTTTTACTGTTTGTGATAATTTCTTCATTTTAATATTATAATAACAATATTCCAAATGTGTGTATGTGGTATGTGTGTGTGTGTTTATGTGGGTTTTGTGTGTGTGTGCTTTGTGTGTACCTTGTAATGCTTGGGAGATCACACAATTGCTTCACATATGTTAGGCCAAAGTTTTATCACTGAACTATACTGTCTAGTTATAATACAAATTGTGTTTTAAGTTATGACTTTTTAAATTTTTCATTCCTAGTATGCTTTTTCAAAATTATATATGATAAAATGTGATCCATCGTCTATCCACATTAGCAATTGTTAGTTTTATTCTTTCTCTTATTTCTTTGGAAATGAATTATATTCCTATTACAACTTTTTTACATTGTAACAGCTCTATACAATGCTTTGTTTTCTGTTTTATTTTTTCCATGTTATCTGACTTTCAGTCCAAACTATCAGGTGGATTAAAAAGAAACTTGATTCAGGACACTTTATTTTTCTTCTTCTCTTCTCTGAAGTCTTTCTGTTTTTTGAAACAATACCAATGACATACAGCTCCTATTTGATCCACCATTCTTCCCCATCTCTCTCTCTTCTGCAGTACAGCTCAAGCCATTATCATTCAGCTTTATTATGCTATAATGTTATCTAAATCTTAACTCATTCCTAAATTAATTTTAGTTGCATTGAGCAATCTCTAAAGACATTTATCTATATATAATATCAGGGGTTTGTGTTTCCACAAGGTGCGAAATATGAGTGACTATCAAACATCCAGATATCTCTGGAGAATATTGGTCCACCTGCTCAATAATCCTGTATGTAAATTCTAGGAATTCATAACAATCTTGAAAAATGGTGTAGCTTGAGCCTTCATACAAGCTTTGAATCGTATTACCATGTTTAGTGAAGATAACCTAGTTCTATTATAAGAATAGATGCATAGAAGAAGGTAACAGATTTTTCAAAAATAAATTCTTAGTTTTATGTTCCACAGATTTTGAAAAGGATGCTATGAGACTTTATGAAATAAAAACAGAATCTTAAATGGTTGTATTGGCACTATTGCCTCTCTAGATTTAAAGAATGATCTTAGAATATTACCTCAATCCTTTGTTTTGTGTGTATGTATGTCGGTCATGGGGTGTGAACTCTGGGCTTGGGAGTTGTCCATGTGCTCTTCAGCTCAAGGTGAGCACTCTACCGCTTGAGCAACAGCAAAACTGCCAGTTTTCTAGTGGTTTATTGGAGATAAGAGTCTCATGGACTTTCCTGCCCAGGATAGCTTTAAACCACCATCCTCAGATCTCAGCCTCCTCAGTAGCTAGGATTACAGGTGTGAGCCACCGGCATCTGGCCTACCTCAAACCTTATAAAGAATGATTATCAAACTAAATGTGAGAAGTAAAAACCTGTAAAACATAAATGTAAAAATTCATGACATCGGATTAGTAAAGGTTTGTAAAAATTTGACATGGAAAACATTAGTAGCTAAAGAGAAGCAAGAACTGGATTATATCAAGTGATAACCTTTCATAATTCAAAGGACACTATAACAGAAACGAAACCATATCCAACAGATAGAGGGCACATATTTGTTAATGCTACAATGTTAATGCAAAAATGATTCTGAAACTTAAGTGTTTTTTGGGAGGGGTCGGGTTGTGGGGCCTGAACTCTGGGCCTGGACACTGTCCTTCAACTCTTCAGCTCAAGGCTAGCGCTCTACCACTTGAGCCACAGAGCAACGTCCGGCTTTTTTTTTTTTTGCTTATGTGATGCTAAGGAATCGAACCCAGGGTCTCAGGCATGCAAGGCATCGCTCTACCACTGAGCCACCTTCCCAGCCCCTAAAACTTAAGTATGTTTATATCTTCTAATTGTATATAATTTTTTTCTGAATAGTATATTTCGTTAAATAACATATGCAAATTAATAGTCAATAGGAGGAGCATATGAAATAAGCTCCTTTTTAGTTTCTAAGAAATAATAAAAACTCACTAGTAAGTCCATAGTATAAAAAGAGGACACAAAATATAGTAATGCATTTGTGGAGAAATTGATATACTTCTGATAGTGATCGATTTGTATAATACTACAATCATTTTAGCAATTAAGATTTCAAGTCTTCAACAGGTGAAAGAGAATTTTATACGATCCAGGCATTACACTTCTATGAATGTATTAAACAGAAGTAAAAAACTTTTTTGGATAGAGAATGTAGTTAATTGACAGTGAACTTGAATAGTATGTGTGAGACCCTGGAAATGATCCGCAAAAACAAATTTTGAAAAGACACACAATAGAGGATGTATGCTGGGCAAATTCCTGTAACTGAATTTTATATCTATTTTTAAAATTTACATCATTTCTATTTGAAGGAATGCAAGTTTGTGAAAATCGGGCTTTGAAACCTATGAAGGCACAATTCACTTCCAAAGCACTAAAATGTATACAATAAAAGGAGATAATATATCGTAAGTGAATTGCATGTCAGGAAAAAAAAGAACTATTGTTAAAACTTCTTCACACAAAATGCAGACTAGCTAAAAAGATGTTTTGGTGTTGGCTAAAAACTCTTTGTAAACTACTGCATTTAAAACAAAGATGTGATTTCTGTTTATTTTGAGGGTATTTTGTCCATTTGGGTTTATACAGAGATAACTCAATCCAAAAGTATATGTGATAACTGGAATACCTAGGAATTATGCATCAATACTAAGTAATTTTTTTATTATTTTTATTGTGAAAATACTGTACAGATGGGTTACAATTACATGGGCAAGATAATGAGTACATTTCTTATCAAGCATTGTAGCCTCCCCCTTTGTTTCCCCTTCCCATCCCTTCCCATCCTCCCCCTGTCCCCCACCCAATCCTCCCTGCTCCCCCCCCAAAGTTGTAAAGTTCATTTTTCGACATAATGACTTGTACATCTCATTGTTGAAATGAGTCCACCTGTATCCCTATTATTTTCCCATGGTTTCCCTTATTTGCAATATCTAGTATATGACTGAGTCAAGCAGAAAAGGTCAGATAAGGTGATGTTAGGGAAATGAACCCTAAGGTAGGTATTCAAATGTTTTCTTTCGTGCGATTGTTTCTAACACATTTATGATTATTTCTTTGTTGCTTTGTATATCCCTCCACCACAGTATAACCCCTGCTTTCACTGTATTTGATGTCAGTATAATTGTAGGGGGAAGGGGTAAACCTTCTAAGTAATTGAGAAACTTTTCTGGAAGTAACTTTTAGCAAATGACAAAAGACACAAATCTATGCATCTGCATTTTATGAAAGTCATATTTTACATGCTCAATCCAATTGCTTATCTCTACTTTTCTAGGAAAAACGTATTCTCAAGATAAGAGCCAAAAGCAGTGAAAATAACAAAATGCACAATCATTTAGATTTATTTGTGAAAGTAACAAATGAAAGAAAATAATTCCACTGAAGCGACTCCAATATTAGTGTATGTGAAGATGTTCCTAAATGCCAATATCCATTAATTTTTTGGAATTTTAATTTCTACTAACATAGGAAAACTAGAACAAGAAAACAAATATAGACTTAGAGTGAACCAGCCTTGAAATCATTTTCTTAATTGTTTTGAAATTACAAAAGAATTGATACTCCTTTGCTTTGAAAATCATTTAAAAATATTTATCACTTATGATAATTCAAATATAAAGCAAGAGTAATTTTATATAATCATTATAAATATAATTTTATTACTACTGTGAAATAGAATAAAAAAATCAGTCCCAATATATGACGTACCTATCATTATTCTTAACTTCTTATCATTACCTAAATATCTTAAACAATCTAAATAATCATGTCTTTAACATGGACGTAAATGTTCTATACTTTTTTACTTAACATTTTCCAGGGGTATGTATTCATGTTTCTAAGAATTGTTCACAGCAGTTAAAAGATGCTTTTGTGAAATTAATGTGCTACATTTTTTGTTGTGGGTGTTGTTTTTGGTGGTTAATTGGAGATAAGAATCTAACAAGTACTTTTCTCTCTGGGCTAGTTTCGGAAAGAATTCTAAGATCTCAGCACCCAGAATAGCTCTTATTATAAGGGTGAGTTACCGGCACTTGATTTCATGAAGTTTTTTTTTTAATTTTAATTATATTTTAAGATACTTGTTTCACTATAATGTATATCATTCTACACATAAATTTAGATATATGCATATATTTCTGAGGACAAATAATCTCTAAAAATATACTATTCTACACATAACATTTATATATAGAGAAGACAGATATATAGAGAGAGAAAGAGAGAGAAGACAGACTCGCTCTAAAAATTTTATGCTACTATTTTTGACCTTTTTCATTTCAAAGATATATAGTCTATTTTTCTAAAAGATTCCTAGAATAAAATAACTAATATTTCAATAGAAAGTAGAGTTTATTACTTTCAAGGGAATTTTAGATATACACATGATATTATAGTAACATTTACAGTATATTACTTGAAAAGGTTCTGCCCAAACTCTTAAATATTTGATTGTAGTTAGGGAAAGAGAGGAAGTTAATTCATACTGATTAGGAAATTGCAATGCTTCAAAAAATCTATTCCATAATTTTTTATAAGCACATAGTCAAACTACCTGATATGGTTTAGGTTTATTGTTTATTTGTTCAAAATTTCAATATGGATTCATGCACAGTGGTAACATTAAAATTATTAATCAAAAGACAAATAATAAAATCATAGACACATATCTGACGTGCAATAATTAGCACTTATGTTGCTAATAATAATTTTGATGGGGAGGATGATGACCACAATGTAGCCTGATAATGACGATGTTGTGATTGAAACGGAAAAAAATATGGAGATATCTTTGAAGCTGGATTTCTCACATTGAATGCATAGTTATAAACAGCATTGGATTACATACAATAAGAATAAGAGGAGGAGGGCTGGGAAGGTGGCTCAGTGGCAGAGTTCTGGCCTTGTCTATATGAGGCTCTGGGTTTGATTCCTCAGCACCACATAAGCAGAAAAAGCGGGAAGTGGCACTGTGGCTCAAGTGGTAGAGTGCATTGAGCTGAAGAGCTGAGGGACAGTGCCAGGCCAAGAGTCCAGGCCCCATGACGAACCAAACCAAACAAAACAAAACAAAACAGAATAACAAAAGGAGAGTTTGAATATCAAGAATTACAATCACATAAACAGGTACAGACAGTAAAAACCTTAATGTTATTCCAGCAGTCTTTCTAATGTATATACACTCACTGTTCTTGGTGGTATTATTTTCTTATAAATAAAATCGTTTATTTCCACATTTTGATGGACTAAGATTTAGGTTTCAACTTAGTGTGATTAGTTCAAATAACATTCTCATATAGATACCATTCAATAACCAATGTTTTTAAATGATATATTAAGAGTATGTTCTTCATTACAGCTGTAAATACATGACACAATTTACATAATAGTACTTACATATTTGCAGTTACCATAAAAGGACACAAGCTGCAGAGCCAGGAGTTAAAATTTATTTTTATTTCTGCATGAAACTATTTCTGACTTTATACCAACAAACTGAATTTGACTCTTTCCTTATTTGTAAGCTAAGGTAGAAAATGTAAGGACTGTTTACTTTCTTTTTCCTTGCTCTAGAAGTCAACAAATATATTCTTCAATATTTCTGGCAGATTACATCCATTAAATGTAAGACCAACATTCAATGTTGTGAGTAATTAATGGTACTAGAATTTTTGTCTGAGTTCTTCACTCTGTGTGCTTACAAGGAGACTCATTGGGTGATGGAGAGGACCAATATGAAAAGACTGGGGAGAAATGCATACTTAGTAAAAAGTTGTTTTAGGACTGAGTGACTGGTGATGAGTATTTGCAATACGCTGGTGTGTCAGGGTCATAAAAAGAAGTACATAGACATTGCATTAGTGACAGAAACAGAAAATCTTGATCGTTCATCTTATCTAATGGATGGACGTAGGGTAAGAGGAAATGTAAAGTTTTTCGACATCTGTGTCTCCTAACTGTGTTAGTTACATTCTTGGTGATAAGGATGGATTTAGATGGATTTATCTTGGTGATAAAGATGGATTTAGAGGAAAAAACTCTCTGATAGTTCTAAGATTTATGTTAAACAGATGCAAAGATAGGTCTGTTTGGACATCTTCAAAATATTCATGACCATGAATATGAAAAATAATAAAATCAGGGACATTATTAAAGGAAAGAGGAAAAGGAATGTTCTGACGAAAGTGTGAAGAATGTGAGTATCAGAGTGGACAAGATTGGAGGAAAGTGATGAATGAGGAAACAAAAAAGGAATAAACACAGATTTACAGAAGAAAAGGAAGGAAAGAATTTTCAGGGAGATATTGAAGGAAACCTACTATTTGGATTTGAAAAGTAAAAGGACATAGACAAGTTCAATAAGAACAGTGTTTTGGTGAAAGTTATATTGATAAAATGTTGCGATGTGAATGTGAGGACAAAATTCTGGATCGATTAATTCAACAGATCCTGTGGATTCTAAATGTTGGGAACAAATGCTTTAATCCTGACCTTAGAAATATTATAGATATAACTGTCATGAACTTTTCTTAGTGGTATTCTGTGAATATTTTTGAAAACTTTATTTAGCTAGGAGATTATAGATTGAACTACAGCACAAAAAAGCCTAATTTGTCCTACAGTTCCAATTAGTGACCTATCTATGAATATCAGTTTGGGATTTTATTGAAATATATTTAGATATGTTTGGATACATTATAAATGTAGGACAAGTAACACCAAGTATTAGGTTGAACATACAGCTTTAAATGATGTGTCTGAAGACTCCTGGAATTTATTCCTCTTTACAATAGAAAATGCCTCAATAGCAATTGACACATCATAACTGCCATATACACTATTGAAATATAAATCTTGTTAGGTATACCTCTATGCTGAAATAACACTGTCAACCAACCTGACACAAATTCTTGTATGTAGGAAAATGTTCTTATAAACTTCAAGCTTTTATTGAATGGAAAAATTCAGACATTACTCTCACCACTAGGATTAAATGCCTAACAAGTAAGAGCTTTTGCTTTAATGCTTTTCTTTCACTTTCTCATACACATTGTCAAGTAATGAAGGATTCTGATTTAACAATAAGACAATTGTGACTTGTATTTACACAACATCTAGGATCTAATGTTAATTTGGATACTTAATAATTAGCTCCAAATTTTGTGGATATTTATATTTCTCCTGGGTAAACTAATGAACTCCATGAAAATGTCCCTAAGGAGCCTTTCAATTCTAATATCACTGTCTCAAAATGCTTTAAATTCTACATCCTTTAATGTGGGCATAGGGTTATATTGTGGAACTTTTCTCCTCAGAGAGTGAGTATTACCCTATTGCTTAACATGGACAAAGTACCTTCATACATAGACTGGGCGTGTACAAACAAGAAGTGGTAGTTGAACAATGTTCTTAGCAGTTTGTACAGATGAAATGGAAATAGAGCAACTATGAACTCAAAAAGAATGTGCAAAGAAAACAAAGGCACAAAGTAGAATATGCCAAGAAAAGCTAAAATATAATTTCAAATAATGTGCTCAGGTGTGAGGGTGTGTTCAAAGTACAGGTTCAGACAATGTAGTTGGATATCTTGGGCGGAAAACTGCTTTAAACTGTTCTGGGATAATTGTACAAGTAGAAGCCCCTAATTCTGACTCTAATCAGCCACAACATCATCAATTTACCAAGTGCAAAGTGATAAAAAGAGGGCTGAGCACAGTTAGTGTTGAAACAATGGCAATAACATAACTTTTCTTATAAGTGTTCATTTATTTTGGAGCATTTAAGTAGGGAAAAGCCAAGTAAATATTTTGCATGTACCTAAATTAAGTGGGACGTATTATATTGGTATCTCTTTAACTTGGAAGTTATAGATTATGTCTTTTTGTACTCTAACTTGGGATAATGATCTGTTGTCAGTTATTTTCTTCTCTTACCCCTTTTTTGCCCTTCCATTACATAATTATTATTTAAAGAGACATAATTGAGCTTGCATTTCTAAATTCTTCAAATTTATCTGAACTACTTCATACTTCTGCCAGCCTCCTATATCCTTCTCAAAGGAAATATTTTGTCACTACTATTTTAATCCTACATGATATTGGATATCTTCCTGGCTAATTCGTGCAAGATATACATTAGACTCATCCTATATCTCAACATTTGTACCACCATAAAATACTATCTTACCTAGAAATCATGATATTAGTGTATCTGGTGAGGCAGCATCTGTCATTTTTGAATGGCCTTAAGTGATACTTACATGCAATCATGTTTTAAAACAATATGCCACTCAGTAGATGAATGAATTGACAAAATGTGGTTTATATATGTACGGAGTACTTCTATGCTTCCTATTCATAAGGAAATGAAAAGACTTGGAAAAATCCTACTAAAAAAATAAGCAAGATACAAAGAAACAGATTTCATGGTTTCCCTCATTTGTAATAACTAGGAAATATCTGATAGTCTTAGCAGATGAGCAGAATGAATCAATAGCTATGTATAAATGACCATATAAAATGATGCTGAGCAAAATAAACTCCTAGATATGGAAAGAGAGGTTTTTCTTTGCGGTTGTTGTTTTTAATGTACTATGTGATTTCTTTTTTCTTTTGTGTTTTCCCCTATGGTTTGTCCATTGTTGTATTTGGATTCAGTATCCTGTGTATTGTATATATATTTATCTTCATTTGGCAAGGGAAGCAGAACAATAAAATGGCGAGACAAAGGACAAAAGGCAAACCAATGCAATAGCAATAGACACAGGACAATATGTTGGAAATTTACATTACAATTTGTGAGTGGTATTGGGGTGAAGGAAAAGTGTAAGAAAAATGAGGGCGGGGGTAAAAATTTTGACATGTTATGTATTCAATACCTTACAATTACTGCAACCCCTTCTATATATCACCTTCACAATAAAATTAAGTAAAAAATGAGCTACATAAAATATAATTTCACTGTATTGATATAGTAAATATTTTTCTATGTGTATTACCTTTAAAAAATGAACATTTTAGTTGCTAATTTGAATTACCTCTTTCTTTATCAGACATCAACTGGAATGTTATCAAACTATACAATATTTTCAGAATATACTTGGCATTATTTGGACAAAAACATTATTTTTAGTGTTTTCTCATACTAAAACAGAAAACCGTTCAATTCTATGGAAACTCCTAACTTTGAAAACTTACTAATTGTTAAGAGGAGAGAATATATCTGTTCCTCAACATTCCTATGACTACTAACTACTCATTTTCAAATTCTGAACATGCCATACCAGAGACATTCAAAAGAGTACCTGTTTGTATTTTATTTAATTCTGCAATAGATGCAGTTTTCAATGAGGCATTCCATATTTAAAAGTCAACAGAAAAAATAGACACGTTCTTGTAGAGGATAAAACTATGAAGTAACTATAATAATTAATTTCTTTTTTTTTTTTTTGGTAAATCCTGTGGCTTGAAGTCTGGGCTTGGGCACTGTCCCTGCACTCTGCAACTCAAGGTGAGCGCTCTACCACTTGAGCCACAGTGCCACTTCCAATAAAAATTCCATAAGAGTAAACTTTTGTTCATCAGATTAACTATTATTTCAATGACAATCAATCCCAAGTTTTTATGCCATAAAGTCATCCTAGCCCAACAGTTTCCAACTTGTAAGGTGCACGTTAAAATTCCCTAAATTCACATCATGACTTGTTTATCAATATTGTGAAAAAATACTACACTTCTGCTAATGTGATGCCCTTCCTATTGTGGAAAGAATAATACACTTAACTTTGCTACATCATTTTCCCAACAGTGGTATTCTTGAGATCAGAACACTTGCAAATAGAATTTATTTTTATTTTTATTTTATATTTATTTTACTATATATATATATATATAATCTATCATAGATATTCAGGAGATCAGTATATGTTAATATTAAGATTTGAGGATTATGGTTGAAAGCCCACCCAGGCAGGAAAGTTCCTTGGATTCTTATCTCCAATAAACTCATAAGGAAAAGCCAGACCAAAGTGGCACTGAGGTTCAAGTGGTAGAGCAGTAGCCTTGAGCAAAAACAGGCTCAGGGACATTGCCCAAGCCCAGGGGTTAAGCCCTAGGACAAATCAAACAACAAAAACATAATTTAAAAACCCCTCAAACCTAGCATTTTTCTCATTGTATATAGAGGTACATAATTAAGGAAATTACTTCCTGTGTTATGTAAAGGTAGAAAAAAACGATGTCACACAATTACTCTCTTCATACCGTGTTACACCAAAGTCTCAAAGATTGCTCTTTTTCTACATTTATAAATTAATATCATCAATTTGTTGACAATTTGTCTAGATTATTCACATTATCATTTTACACATGAACTGTTGGAATTATCTATTAACTAAGTTCTTATTGTACCTCACTTGAAAGATTACTCTAGTCAATTGGAATGCCAGAATCATTTGTGAATTTGTAAATTAAATCTTTTATTTGAAAAGAATTTTGCAGTATCCTATAGAATATTGAATTACAAACAAAAATTATCTATTTTAAATCTAATTCAAATTTAGGCAAGTCTACAAAGTCTTATATTAAATGAACTTTCCTATTTCTCCAGGCTTAAACTTTTGTAATTCTTCATCATTTCTTTGGAATCTAACAGAATGATGCTTACTTTTTCAAATTTTTGGTTGGGAATCATGAGCTCTTTCACATCTAGAAATGTTATGTAATGAAGACAACATTTAAAACACAACTAAGGATTATATATGAGTTGCATTTCTATAGGAAACTTGAATTCTCAAAACATAATGACAAAATTAGCCCAAATTTCCAACTGTCTCTTCCTTTCTTGTTTATTTTTTATTCCATTCTTGGTTGGCTTTATTGAGGCAAAATTATATTCTGCTACTTAGCCAAAGTTTCATATCAGCTCAAGTAACTTGGGAGTGGAGTCCATGGAGTCCATTAAATACAAGATCATCTTCATGATTTTTTTCTTCTGTTTTTATCTTTTTTAAAATTTATTATTTTTTCTTGTGAAAATACTGTACAGAGGGGTTAAAATTACCTGTGCAAGACAATGAGTACATTTCTTGTCAAGCATTGTAGGCTCCTACTTTGTTTCTCCTATCCATCCCTTCCCATCCTCCCCCGACGCCTCCACCCAATCCTCCTCCCCCCACCAAAGTTGCAATGTTTGATTTCGACATAATGACTTGTACATCTTATTGTTGCAATGAGTCCACCTGTATCCCTATTTAAACGATTTGTTTTTGCCCTTCCCCTCCAGAAATTATACCGACATCAATACAGTTAAAGCAAGGGTTATACCATGGGGGAGGGACATACAAAGCAACAAAGAAATAATCTTATAAATGTGGTAGAAACAAGCCCATGAAAGAAAAAAAACATTTGAATACATATCTTAGGGTTCATTTCCCTAACATCAACTTATCTGACCTATTCTGCTTGACTCAGACATATTCCAGTTACTGCAAATAAAGGAAACCATGGGAGCTATGTTTCTTTAGGTCTGGCTTATTTCACTTACTATATTTTTTCCAAGTCTTTCCATTTCTGAACAAATGGAGCAATGTCATTCTTTCTGATGGAGGAATAGAATTCCATTATGTATATATGCCACATTTTCTTGATCTATTCATCTACTGAGGGGCATCTGAATTGGTTCCATATCTTAGCTATGGTAAATAATGATGCAATAAACAAAGGCGTGCTGGGAGCTTTAGTGTGGTCTTGTTTGTATTTCTTACAGGGACACAATAATTTCAGGACATTGATTTAATTAATAGTTTATTAAGGATGAAAACAATAATATTCATTATATGGAAGCATAATAAAATACCCAAGAATTGTTAGGAATGTAGTCTATATTACTGAATAATGGATAGACATCTCTGTCACATTATAAATATATATTTTTATTAGCATACTACGATGTGCGTGCCAATCTATTCTTATTTTGTCAACTCAAGGGGCTCAATCTCAGGTCCTGGGAAATGCCTGTCAGCTCAGTTTGTCCCAGGATGGCAGGTTGACACTCAATCATTCATGAATTTGGCCCTGTAGGCCATGAGTTCATATGGCTGCACTCCCAAACAATAAATTGTGGAGTAAAAAACAGATAGTGACACATGTTTTCCTTCTCTGTGAACATCCTTCGTGTCAGGTATGAAGTGGAATACATATGCAGACCTATATCCTATGTAATCAATGTAATCAATATTCTATGTGCCATAATAGTCAATAAAATAACTGGTTACTACATGAACAAAACAAAAGGTACAATGAATAACTACACTGAATGCAATATGGAGTCAATATATGTATGCAAATATAAATCATGTATTTAAAATGTACACAAATAGGATGTTTGCTAGTGGTGGGGATAGATTTCAGGCGTAAGGAACAGACTTAAATTTCTTGACTTCAAGAAAGCAAGCTTCCCCTTCCTACACAGTGCAACAGAGTTACCGAGACCATGAGTTGCAATCCCAGTCCTGGCAGAAAAAAATGGCATCTCTATGCTATGTGACAACCAATTCTTAGGTATTTCATTATTTCTCCTTTTAATGAATGTAATTTTTTAAACACTTCATAAAGTATTGATTAATATCAATCATTCAAGAATTGCCCATTCAATCATGACATACATCACATTCCATTGGTATACATATGGATAAAAATGAGTTCCTTGGGACATCTTCACCATGCAGTTTGCAGACCAGAGACAACCCAGGAACCAAGACTCGGAGTAAGTAGAAGCCTGACGTTCTCACTCCTTCTCAGGGAGCAGAGGAGGGAAGGCTACCCCTCCGATCCCCCAGTACCAGAGATCTCCATCTTGGATACCGACAAAGCTTGGAGGAGCTGCTAGTTCCAACTCAGGCCTTTGAATAAAACTAGAGTCATTTAGCAGGTCACAATAACTTAACCTGACCTGCCAGACTCAGCTACACCAAGGGAAAAGTCACCCAGCTCGGGTGCCAGAGCTAGGAGTGGCTTTCTTCACTGGGTTATCAGATCCAGAAGCGGCCCCTCCCTTTAGCAGCCTCGACAATCAATTGAAATTAAGTATAAACAGAAACCCTGAGAATGGCTCTATGCTGGGCTCTGTGAGTTTCTCACAAACTATCCCCCGGAAAAGCTACTGTTTGTTGAAGTGCCTCAACTCTACTCAGAACCTAGCCTCATCACAGTATCACCAAACTTGAGGAAAAAGCCATTTCCCTCTTTTGTAATACACAAAGCAGATCCTACTCCCATTGAACTACCCTGGGAGGATGATCGCAATACCCTGGTTAAAGCACAGCATTTTTCTGCCTGTTCGAACAAACTGACTTAAGAAACCAACCAAGCTACAGGACCAAAAGCAGACCAGAGACTACAACAAGAGGGTGATTACGGACATAAGGGAGATACAAGATTTTTCCCACCCCTCCCAAAAAAATTAAAGAACTATTTCTTCTTCTTCTTCTTCTTCTTCTTCTTCTTCTTCTCCTTCTTCTTCTTCTTCTTCTTCTTCTTCTTCTTCTTCTTCTTCTTCTTCTTCTTCTTCTTCTTCTTCTTCTTCTTCTTCTTCTTCTTCTTCTTCTTCTTCTTCTTCTTCTTCTTCTTCTTCTTCTTCCTCTTCTTCTTCCTTTTGGTACCTTTTATAAAATTTTTTTCTTTTCTACTACATTTTTTAATCTATAATTTTTACCTTTTTTGAAAAATATTGTTTTCTAGTAACTTTATTTTCCTCTTATAATTTTTATTTCAGGGATACATATGTGTTTGTGTTTTTCTTTCTTTGTTTTCTTTCTTTTTTTAAATTTTATTTTTGTTTTTTGTTTGGCTCTTCTGGACTTCTGATCTTTTTTTCTTCCTTTCTTATCCTTTTCACCTTTTCTTCTCTTTCGTTCTTCTTTATGTTACTTAATTGTTGTCCTGCACATGGTCAGATAAACCAGTAGTTGATTATTAGATCCTATCCCCCATTGTGTACACACTTAATCCACAAATTTATTACTCAATTAAAAACCTCTGAGACTTAAATTCCTTAATAGGAGTACTAACTTTTTATACCTATATAATATTTTAAGCATTTTTATTTTTAATTTTTTCACATCTCCTTCATATCCCTTCCCTTCTACAATTATATTCATGTTCTTCTCTGAATAGTTTGTTTTCAATATGCATAATGTTACTAATTATTATTTTCTATTTTTTCTGGTCTCTTTTATTTTTCCTTTCTCTTTCTTCTTTTTCTCTGTCAATCTATTTTCATCTTATCCAACCTATTTCCTGCTTTGAGATTAGGACTTAGTTAACTCTACCTGTGCTTGCCCACATCACTCTATTCCTATTTTTAACCCACATTTCTCACTAAGCCTAATAATTTCTGGTTTTCCAAATTCATCTTTGCAGTCCATAGCCCATTAATATATAGTTGTTTGATGTTGAATAGATGTATCTGTTGAACTAGATTGTATCTGCAGACTATTGACTGTGCAAATTCAGATTTTTGTTGATGCTTGCCTTAAGTTAGTGTTCTAGCACAAAACTGGTCCTATTTTTATCCCAAATGGGCAGATTAAGCCGGAAAAACAGAAGAAAAATGGCAAGTCCCGGTATCTCAACTCCCACTCATGATAAGCAGGGGACAGAAGAGATAATGAATAATCCAGAGGAGAGTTCCCAAATAGCTCTACAAACACTGCTGGCAAACATGATAAATGAAAATTTTGAAAAAATACAAAGGCCCCTGTATGAGCGTGATAGGGAGAGAGAGGAGGCAAACAAAAGGTCAATGCAGGAAAAGATTGAAAACCTACAAAGGACTCTGTATGAGCACGATAGGGAGAGAGAGAAGGCGATCCAAAGGTTTATACAAGCATATCATGAGCGTGAGGAAGCTATTCAAAAACTGATACAGGATTTGCATGAGCAGCTTGAGAATACTCAAAGAGAAAGGCAGGAATGGAGTTAACAGGCTGAGAACATTCAAAGAGAACTACAGGAATGGCATGAATGGGAGTGGGAGGAACCTAAGGAAAGAGTAATACAGGAATTGAGAGTGCAGGATGAGAATACACAAAGATCACTAAAGGCATTCACGGAATCCATTAACAAAGCGTTGAAGGAAGACAGGGAGACCACAAAGGGAATGCTGAATGGAACTCAACAGAAGGAATGGGAGCCCAAGGAAACCATAACCCATAAACTAAGTGATTTAAGAATAAACACTGAACACCAAATTAAGGAAGTAAAGAACTTCATACAAGATCTAAAACAAAGCTTCAACAAAGAATTTAAAACCATCAAAGCTGCCCAATAAGAAGGAAAAGAAATAAAAAACAAAGTAGAAAGTTTTGACAGCAGGTTAGACCATGCAGAAGATCGAATCTCGGGGATTGAATACATACTAGGTATTATAGAGAAAGAACATAAAACCATCCAAGACAAGTCCAAGAAATATGATAGATCTATCCAAAACTTGGAAGACACCATCAGAAGGCCTAATCTAAGGATAATGGGTGCAGAGGAGAACCTAGAAACAGAAGTTAATTGTCTAGGAAACTTGTTTAACAGGATCCTGGAAGAGAACTTCCCAAACATGAAAAAAGATAGGCCTATTCAGATACAAAAAGCTTTTAGAACTCCAAATAGACCAGACTAGAATAGGACATCCCAACACCACATTATAATCCACACAGGATCAATTCAGACCAAGGAAAAGATCATTAAAGCTGTCAAGGAGAAAAGATTAATCACCAATAAAGGGAAACCAATTAGAATCACCTCACATTTCTCAGCAGAGACAATCCAACAAGAGTCTGATATGATGTAGGCCATGCCCTAAAATCAAACAACTATCAAGCAAGGATACTGTACCCAGCTAAACTCTCCTTCATAAGTGAAGGCCAAATAAAAAACTTCCATAGCCAAGAAACATTGAAGCAATACATCTCCACCAAACCAGCCCTACAAAAGATTCTTAAAGATGTCCTGCATATAGAAAACCAACAAGACCACAATAAAGACCAAGAAACTGCAACCAAACTGAGAATCCAAGAACCATAGGAAGAATCCAGCTTTCAAAACCCCCAAGAAGGTGGAAAACATGGCAGGAACTCCCAAATACCACTCAATCCTATCGATTAACATTAACGGAATTAACTCTCCAATTAAGCCACATAGACTGTCTAGTGGATTAAAAAAAAAAAAGATCTTTCTATCTGCTGCCTTCAGGAGCATACTAATTAAGGGATCTCTCCTTCAGCAGGATATTACCATTCTAAATATCTATTCCCCAAACAATGGAGCACTCAAATTTATCCAAGAAACACTACTTTCCCTCAAATCCCACATAGCTGCAGATCTGACCAGCTGCATAGATCAACTAGATTTAACAGACATCTACCG